>NC_057712.1:127672469-127683720 GCF_004010195.1 Chiloscyllium plagiosum
GATTTCTCCAGCTTCCTCATTTCCCCTCCACCCACCTTATCTCAGTCCCAACCCTTGGACTCAGCACCGCCTTCTTGACCTGCAATCTTCTTCCCAACCTCTCCGCCCCCACCCCCTCTCCGGCCTACCACCCTCACCTTAACCTCCTTCCACCTATTGTATTCCCAACGCCCCTCTCCCAAGTCCCTCCTCCCTACCTCTTATCTTAGCCTGCTTGGCACACCCTCCTAATTCCTGAAGAAGGGCTTATGCCCGAAACGTCGATTCTCATGTTCCTCGGATGCTGCCTGACCTGGCCATAAACAGGTCCAGGCAGCCGGCCGCGGAGGAGGTCATTAGGGCTGACTGTTTGCCCCTCTTCCACGGTTACATTAGAGCCTGGGTATCTCTGGAGAAGGAGCACGCAGTGTTTACCAACACTTTGGAGCTGTTCAGGGAGAGGTGGGCACCGCAGGGAGTTCAGTGTTTTATTGCCCCCTCCAACTCCATTTCGATTTTATCCCTGCCCTCCCCTTTACTTTATGATCCTTTGTCGTGAAGGGCACCGGTTGTCACTGGACACGTGGGTGTTTCCTTACGTCCTGGCGGTGGTGTATAACGGTTTACACACTTGGTTGTCCCCCAGTCTCTCACACACACACACACACACACACACACACACACACACACACGGTAAAAAAATAAGCACTACCACTGTTAGGCGGTAGTGTGGGGAAAAACATTAGAACAAAAAAATCATGAAATGCTTTGAGAGGCTGACCATGGCTCACACCAACTCCAGTCTCCCAGCCTGTCTCGATCCCCTACAATTTTGCCTACCGATGTAACAGGTCCACAGCGGATGCCATATCCCTAGCCCTGCACTCATCCCTGTAACATCTGGACAACAAGCACACCTATGTCAGACTCCTGCTCATTGACTACAGCTTTGCCTTCAACACCAGTTATCCCCTCCAGACTGATCTCAAAACTCTGACCTTGGTCTTGACTTCGGCAATTGAATCCTCAGCTTTCTGACCCACAGACCACAGTGAAGATGGGTAACTGCACTTCCTCCACACTAACACTCAACACTGTAGCCCCCCACCAAGGATGCGTCCTCAGCCCCCTACTGTACTCCCTGTACACCCAGGGCTGTTTTGCCAAATTCCAAAAGAATACCATTTACAAGTTTGCTGACGACACTACTGTAGTAGGACGGACATCTAGCAACAAGTTAAAATATAGAAGGGCTTGGTGACGTGGTATAATGAGAACAATCTCTTTCAACATTGGCAAAACTAAAGAAGTGCTTTCAGAAAGGAGGAGGACACGCCTCCACTTACATCATGTAATGGAGGATGAGGGGATGGAGAGTATCAAGTTCCTCGAAATGACGATAACTGACAACGTGCCCTGGCCTTCCCATGTAAATGAGACTGTCAAGATGACACAACAATGCCTCCTCTTCCTCAGACAGCTCAAGGAAATTGGCATGTCCACAAGGCCCCTTCTACAGGTGCACCATTGAAAGCATATTGTCTGGGTGCATAACAGCTACTCTGCCCAGGGACGCGAGAAACTACAGAAGGTGGTGTGCACAACCCAGGTTTCCACTTACATAGCTCGCTGCCGCAGAAAGGCTGCCAACATCATTAAAGACCCATCACAACCCAGTAATGATCTCCTACAGCCTCTTCTGTCGACAGCAGATACAGAAGCCTGAATACACGTTCCTTTGGGTTCAGGAACAGCCTCTTCACTGCCATTATTAGACTGATAAATGGACTCTTTAGCCTCAAATAATGCTGATCTTGCTAACATTGTTCTTGCCCAGTGCACGTCCTGTGCAATGTAACTTGTATTTTTTACAATCTCTGATGGGTACATCCTTGCTTACTATGTCCTGTCTGTATGGCTCGGAAACAAAGCTTTTCGTGGTACTTCGGTACATATGACAAAATCACATTCACAACAAAACTTCACCATTTATTAAATCACTCTTTAAACCACTTCTACATAAATGGGGCCATTTATAACCGGTGTGTATAACTAATGCTTCCCCTGTATTCGCCCCTCTGGGAGACTAATTGTATCAGCCAGCAGTGTCCAACTTGTCCCTATCTCTCTCAATATCTTTAATGGTTTACCTTATTGACTACCAAGGATACTGCCATACCTCTCCCTTTGAAATAAAGCACTCTGAAATTCCAATGCTCCATATCTCTTTAGCAAAAACGGAGGAAGATTTTTAATTGCTCTGAGCCAACTCCCCCTTCCTCATAGATCGAGACAATACACTCCACTTGCCATAGTTTTGATACCCATTTCATTTCCTGGTAAGTCTTTTCTTGAAGGTGTGTTGGGCATTCCTACTACTAAAATTATTCTCTCATTTAACTTCCAGCAATCACCTTCCACATACCCAGTCTTATAACAATGGAAGCACATTAATTTATTTTATCTTTAGGTTCCAGCATCTTTGTTTTGGCATCGTGCTGATGCAGTGCTCTTCCCAAATAACATTGTGTCTATGTGAAGCCAGGTAGCAACCAAAGGGGAGATCAGGGTCCTGCAGATACTATTCTCACCTGAAAGTTACATACATGCATTTTACAACAGATGCCTCATTGCCTGAAATGCTGTGCCTGGCCCGAAAATTATGATATCAATAAAAGTTTGTGTGGCCACTATGATCATTCCCAGCTCATGGTCACTCAAAACAACAGGAATTCGAATTCTATTCTAAGTCAAATGAACCAACTCAATACAGACTGAAGCAAAACTCAAAGGCATCTTCCTGCATGACATATAGACCTTATGGGGAGGCTGTTGTGGAGGTAATGACATAGTTGTACAATCACTATGTTAGCACTCCAGAGACGCAAATTAAAACACTAGGGACATGGGTTCAGATTCCACAATGATGGTGAAACCAGAGATCAATGAATAAATCAGGAATTAAAAACTGGATTTAATCGTGACCAAGGAACTATGGTTGATTGTCGTTAAAAACACATCTGGTTCACTAACATCCTCTGAGGAAGGAAATCTGGCCGACATGTCCCCAGACTCTGATTGACTGCCCCCTGAAATGGCCTTGGAAGACATTCAGTTCAAAGGCAATCAGAGAGGAGTGAAAAGTGTTGCTATGGTCACATTCCATGAATAAAAAACACCAGTGGTGCATGACACATCCTCACCTACAGGGCAGCACATTCGGTCAGGTGAAGCCTCTGAGCAGCAATAACTAAGAATCAGTGATGTGGAAAACGTTGCATAGAAGGCATGTAACTTGTTGGTCGGGGCAGATAACTCAGTTATACTCTGAACTGTCCTTTTGAACGTTCCAAATAAATCCATTGCGCATCATCCTCCAGTTAGTGTACACAGATAATAACATTCGCATGGGATAACTCAGAAGTTGCCAGAGTAAAAAACTAACAACCCCAGAAATCCTGAACATTGCATCAGAAAGATATTACCAACACGTGGCCTGTTCACTTAAATGGGATTCCATAAAAGTCATAAAACTCTTCTTCAAGGACCGCAATTTCTCCCCAGACGTGGTCGACGATGCTCTCCACCGCATCTCTTCCACTTCCCGCTCCTCCGCCCTTGAGCCCCGCCCCTGAGCCCCACCCCTCCAACCGCCACCAGGACAGAACCCCACTGGTCCTCACCTACCACCACACCAACCTCCATGTACGCAAGAAATGCAAAACTTGCGCCCACACCCCGCCCCCCTCACTTCCCTCCAAGGCCCCAAGCGACACTTCCATATTCACCACAAATTCACCTGCATCTCCACACACCATTTATTGCATCTGCTGCACCCGATGTGGCCTCCTCTAAAATGGGGAGACAGGCCGGCTACTTGCGGAACGTTTCAGAGAACACCTCTGGGACACCCGGACCAACCAACCCAACCACCCTGTGGCTCAACACTAACTCCCCCTCCCACTCCACCAAGGACATGCAGGTCCTTGGACTCCTCCATCGCCAGACCATAGCAACACGACGGTTGGAGGAAGAGCGCCTCATCTTCCGCCTAGGAACCCTCCAACCACAAGGGATGAACTCGGATTTCTCCAGTTTCCTCATTTCCCCTCCCCCCACCTTGTCTCAGTCAAATCCCTTGGACTCAGCACCGCCTTCTTGACCTGCAATCTTTTTACTGATCTCTCCGCCCCCACCCCACTCCGGCCTATCACCCTCACCTTGACCTCCCTCCACCTATCGCATTTCCAAAGCCTCTCCCCCAAGTCCCTCCTCCCTACCTTTTATCTTAGCCTGCTGGACACACTTTCCTCATTCCTGAAGAAGGGCTTATGCCCGAAACGTCGATTCTCCTGTTCCTTGGTTGCTGCCTGACCTGCTGCGCTTTTCCAGCAACACATTTTTCAGCTCTGATCTCCAGCATCTGCAGTCCTCACTTTCTCCTTCCATAAAAGTCATGACAGGATATTTAGCTCCAAGGATTTCAGCCTCTCGGTATTCCAACTCACCTACTGTATCTGCCATTGTTATTCCACTATCCCTTCAGCAGATTATTCCAAAGACTTAAAATGATCCCCGTTATTCCTGATATCTGCTTCAACACTATTTTTCTACTACTTCACTCTAAGTTAACCCAGTGAAGAGGGACCCTTTCCCCATCTATACAATTTCACATCTTGTATAGCTGATGTGCTCCCTCAACTTTCTCCCTCTTCGGCCATCAATCGGATGGTGCTCATTCATTCAAAGCCTATGGATGTTGAGTTTAAACTGAAAAGCATTCTAGAATCTATTATGCAGCGCAGAAGCAACTTATTGCATTAAGGTGTCACTTACCTTTGCAGTGACTCATTACATCATTCAGCTTGAAAACACCTAAGCAACCCAAACAAATATCCAGCAGGGTATCTCTAAATCCCCTTGGTTTAGGTGGCTTGTATGAATTGCACAGCTATGGGTCCAAGCTACATAAGCTAAGGTTCCAGTGAGAGAGAGTGCTGAACTTTCACAGGTTGCATTGGAGGTCTTGGAGGTACAGCTCAAAACAAGGAAACCAGCATTCCAATCTCAGCCAACACAGACAACAAAACTACCACGATGCATTTACAAAACACTTTCATATAGTAAAGCATCCCAAGGTGTTCACAGAGAAGTTTGCCGACAGAAACTGACAGTCACATGAAGAAATATGATGACAGGTGAGTGAAAGCTTGATTTTTTTAAAAAACATTGACGAACAGAGAGACCCAGGGGTGCAGGGACATAGTTTTTTTCAAAAACCTTGCATCAGAGGTGGACAGGGGAGTGAAGCCAGTATTTGGCATGCTTACCTTCATCGGTCAGAGCACCGAGTAAGGAGTTGGGACATGTTATAGTTGTACAAAACATTAGCAAAGCCACAATCAGTGTTGCATACAATCCTGGTTGCCCTACTATAGGAAGGATGTTATTAAACTGGAAAGGGTGCAAAAAAGACTTCCAAGGATGTTACCAAGATTGGAAGGTTTGAGTTATAAGAGGAGGCTGAATAGGCCGGGACCTTTTCCCTTGGAGCATACGAGGCTGATGGGTGACCTTATAGAGATTTATAAAATCATAAGAGGTATGGATAGGGAAGTCCAAAACTAGAGGGCATAGGTTTAAGGTGAGAAGGGAAGATTCAAAAGGGACCTGAGGGGTAATGTTTTCCCACAGTGTGGTGTGTATATGGAACAAGCTGCCACAAAGTGGTAAAGGGGAGTACAATCACAATATTTGGACAGGTAAGTGAATAGGAAAGGTTTATAGGAATAGGGATCAAACACAGGCAAACGGGATTAGTTTACTTTAGGAAATGTGGTCAGCATGGAGGAGTTGGACTGAAGGGCCTGTTACAGTGCTGTATGACTCTATGGCTATAATTTACTAAGGAGGAGTGACTCAAAAGGAGACGGGGAAGGCAGGGTGGGCATGGTTGAAGAAGGAATCCAAGAGCGTACGATCCACATATCTCACAAAATAAATGGTGGACAGAAGGCTACAGAGTGCCCAAATATCTCAGCTGGAGGACTGCAGATTGCTCAGTGAGCTAAAGGAGGTTAAAGTAGTGGGGAGTAACAAGCCACAGGAGATTTGGAAACAACGATAGGTTTAAAGTTGAGGGATTCCCAGATCAGGTGCTAATGTAGCATGTACAGGGATAATGAGAAAGAGAGATTTAATCCTTGAGAGATCCTGCTGCAGTCGGAGAAGCACTGAAAGATGTTTGCTTATACGGGACACTTGTCACATAAACACACATTTGATCGAACCAGCTCATATTAGTGCGAATGCTCTACTTGAGCTTCCTTCCATGTTTTCACACCTAAAATGCACCACGGTAGACATCTAATCCCTTCGCCTTCACCTACTTGTCTAGATTACTCCTCCATGCACCGATACCACAAGGTGTGAGAGAAGCAAACAGTAGAGAGTTCTATATTCTCAGCACTCTTTGGATAAAGACATCGCTTCTGAATTTCCTACTGGATTTCTTGGCAAGCACTCATTGATTCCTAATTCTGGTTTTTCCCCCCCAGGAGAGAGACAGAGACAGAGACAGAGACAGAGACAGAGACAGAGACAGAGACAGAGACAGAGACAGAGACAGAGACAGAGACAGAGACAGAGACAGAGACAGAGACAGAGACTTAACACCATTTTTGCAATTCCTCAGAAACCGAAGCAGTCATGTCCATATGCAGCAAAATTCAGGCTTGGGCTAAGTGCAGCAAATAACATTTGTTCCCACATTCTGCCTTCAATCTTGAAGCCAGCTAGCAATCCAGTCGATCACTCACCCTTGAACTCCAAATTCTTGAATCTTATTCATTAATTTATGAGACGTATTATCAAAGGCGTTTTGGAAATTCAGGTAATGACATTGCATTTTTTAAAAAAATTTGCTTGTGGGATGTGGGCATTGTTAACTGGACAAGCATTGAATGCCTGCTCCTAGCTGCTCTCAAGGGCTGGTGATGAGTGGCCTTCTTGACTGCTACAATCCATGTAGGGAGGAAGTTCCAGGATTTCAACCCAGCAAGTGAAGGATCAGGTCAGGATGGTGAGCATCTGGGAGGGAAACTTGCAGGTGGTGGTGTTCTCATGTATCTGCTGCCCTTGTCCTTCCAGATGGTAGCGATTGTGGGTTTGCAAGGTGCTGTCTAAGGAGCCTTGGTGAATTACTACAGTTGGTCCTATAGATATTACATATTGCTGCTAATGAGCATCACTGGTGGAGGGGATGGATGCTTGTGAATGTGGTGCCAATGTTTTGACCTGGATAGCGTCAGGTTTCTTGACTGTCGTTGCACCTGCACTCATCCAGGCAGGTGGAACTTAATTCATCACACTCCTGACTTGTGCCTTATAAATGGTGGACAGGTTTTTGAAAGTTACGTGGAGAGTTACTCACTGCAGTATTCCTGGTCTCTGACCTGCTCTTGTAGCCACTGTGTTTATACGGCTAGTCCAATCGAGTTCCCATCAATGGTGACCCCAAGGACATTGATAGTGGGGGATTCAGTAATGATAACACAACTGAATGTCAAGGAGTTACTGCTAGATCGTCTCTTCTGGTCATAGAGGTGTACAGCATGGAAACAGACCCTTTGGTCCAACCCGTCCAGATATCCCAACCCAATCCACTCCAACCTGCCAGCGCCCGGCCCATATCCCTCCAAACCCTTCCTATTCATATACCCATCCAAATGCCTTTTAAATGCTGTCACTGTACCAGCCTCCACCACTTCCTCTGACAGCTCATCCCATACACATACCATCTCTGTACCAAACAGTTGCCCCTTAGGTTTCTTTTATATCTTTCCCCTCTCTCCCTAAACCTATGCCCTCTAATTCTGGACTCCCCGACCCCAGGGAAAAGACTTTTTCTATTACCCTACCCATGTCCCTCATAATTTTATAACCCTCTAAGGTCACCCCTTAACCTCCGACGTTCCAGGGGAAACAGCCCCAGCCTGTTCAGCCTCTCCCTGTAGCTCAGATCCTCCAACCCTGGCAATATCCTTGTAAATCTTTTCTGAACCCTTTCAAGTTTCACAACATCTTTCCGATAGGAAGGAGACCAGAAATGCACGCAATATTCCAACAGTGGCCTAACCAATGTCCTGCACAGCCGCAACATGACCTCCCAACTCCTGTACTCAGTACTCTGACCAATAAAGGAAGGCATACCAAACATTGCCTTCACTATCTTATCTACCTGCGACTCCACTTTCAAGGAGCTATGAACCTGCACTCTAAGGTCTCTTTATTCAGCAACACTCCCTAGGATCTAACCATTAAGTGTATAAGTCCTGCTAAGATGCGCTTTCCCAAAATGCAGCTCCTCATATTAATTGGAATTAAACTCCATCTGCCACTTCTCAGCCCATTGGCCCATCTGATCAAGATCCTGTTGTAATCGGAGGTAACCTTCTTCGCTGTCCACTACACCTCCAGTTTTGGTGTCATCTGCAAACTTACTAACTGTACCTCTTATGCTCACATCCAAATCATTTACGTAAATGATAAAAAGTAGAGGACCTAGCCCCGATCCTTGTGTCATTCCACTGGCCACAGGCCAGTCTGAAAAACAACCTTCCACCACCAACCTCTGTCTTCTACTTTGGAGCTGGTTCTGTATCCAAATGGCTAGTTCTCCCTGTATTCCGTGAGATCTAACCTTGCTAATCAGTCTCCCATGGGGAACCTTGTCGAATGCCTTACTGAAATCCATATAGATCATGTCAACTGCTCTACCCTCATCAATCCTCTTTGATACTTATTCAAAAAAATTCAAATCAAGTTTGAGAGACATGATTTCCCTAATCAGTCCTTGCTTTCCAAATACATGAACATCCTGTCCCTCAGGATTCCCTCCAACAACTTGCCCACCACTGACATCAGGCTCACTGGTCTATAGTTCTCTGGCGTGTCCTTTCCACCCTTCTTAAACAGTGGCACCATGTTAACCAACCTCCAGGTCTTCCAGCATCTCACCTGTGACTATCGATAATACAAATATCTCAGCAAGAGGCCCAGCAATCACTTCCCTAACTTCCCACAGAGTTCTAGGATATACATGATCAGGTCCTGGGGACTTACCCACCTTTATGCGTTTCAAGACATCCAGCACTTCCTCCCCTGTAATTTGGACATTGTGCAAGGTGTCACATCTATTTCCCTACAGTCTATATCTTCCATATTCTTTTCCACAGTAAATACTGATGCAAATTACTCATTTAGTATCGCCCCCATTTTCTGTGGTTCCACACAAAGGCCACCTTGCTGATCTTTGAGGGGCCCTATTCTCTCCCTCGTTACCCTTTTGTCCTTAATGTATTTGTAAAAACCCTTTGGACTCTCCTTAATTCTATTTGCCAAAGCTATCTCCTATCCTATTTTTGCCCTCCTGATTCCCTCTTAAGTATACTCCTACTGCCTTTATACTCCATCTATCTCTTCTACCCCAAGAGAGATTCCAATGATCCAAAAATGCGAATCCTTCTCCCATACACCAGCTCCTCAGCCATGCATTCATCTGCTCTATCCTCCTATTCCTGCCCTCACTAGCTCATAACACGGAGTAATCCAGAGATTACTACTCGAGGACCTCCTTTTTAAATTCCTGCCTAACTCTCTAATCTCCCTTCAGACTCTCAACCTTTTCCCTTCCTATGTCGCATTGCCTGGCATTTGTGTGGCACAAACGTCATTTGCCACTTTTCAGCCTAAGCCTGGATATAGTCTAGGTCTTGCTGCATTGCAACACAGACTTCTTCAAGTAGGAGTCATTACGAATGGTGCTGAACATTGTTCAATCAGCAAACACTTCTGACCTTACAACGGAAGTAATATCATTGATGAAGCAGCTGAAGACAGTTAGGCCTTGGACTACTACCCTCAATACACTTAATTCTTCAAGAAAACATTCAATAATTTTGGTCAGTTTACAGAAGGTTCACTGCATTCATTCGAAAAATGAAAATTTTGTCTAACGAGCAGCGATTGAGTAGTTTTGGCCTACACTCAATAGAATTGAGAAGAATGACAGGAGATTTAATTGACGTATATAAAGTTGCAAAAGAGGATTGACAAAGTAGACATGTGGATGTTTCCCCTTGTGGGGCAAACTGGAATGAGGGCTCATATTTTAGGCCATGAGCTGGCAGATATAAAAGAGATAAGGCGAATGAGGGTCATGAATCTGTGGAATTCACTATCCCACAGTAAGGTGGACAGCAGCACTTTGAGTAAGTTGGAGGAGATGACAGATGTTTCATTAATAAAGTGTTAAAGGGTTATGGGTGAAGACAGGAATAGGGAATAGTGGCCCACAGGAGATCAACTATGACCATGTTACATAGTGAACCAGGTTCAGGGGGCGGAATTGCCTGCTCCTAGTTGTGTTAGCAAGATTCTCCCTCCGTCAGTCTACTCATTGCTATATTTCTCTTCAAGGCATCCTCCTGTTCTCTCTTTACTGAGGATTCTTTTTCCGACAACAGAAGTTAATGTTGAATATGATCCATCCCGTTCTTAAATATATATGTCAGGTATAGACAGGAGAGATCGAGTGAATCCTTAGAGTATAAAGGCAGTAGGAGTATACTTAAGATGGAAATCAGGAGGGGAAAAAAGGGGACATGAGATAGCTTTAGCAAATAGGGTTAAAGAGAATCCAAAGGGCTTTTACAAATACATTAAGGACCAAAGGGTAACTAGGGAGAGAATAGGGCCGCTCAAAGATCAGCAAGGCGGCCTTTGTGTGGAGCCGCAGGAAATGGGGGAGATACTAAACGAGTATTTTGCATGTGTTTGCTATGGAGAAGGGCATGGAAGATTTGTATCATCGACAGTCACAGGTGAGGTGCCGGAAGACTGAAGGTTGGCTAATGTGGTGCCACTGTTTAAAAAGGGTGGTAAGGACTAGTCAGGGAACTATAGACCAGTGAGCCTGACGTCAGTGGTGGGCAAGGTGTTGGAAGGAATCCTGAGGGACAGAATGTTCATATATTTGGAAAGGCAAGGACTGATTAGGGATAGTCAACATGGCTTTGAGAGTGGGAAGTCATGTCTCACAAACATGATTGTTACTTCTTCAAAAAACTCAAAGAGGATTGATGAGGGCAAAGCTGTAGACGTGATCCATATGGACTTCAGTAAGGCATTCAACAAGGTTCCCCATGGGAGATTGATTAGCAAGGTTAGATCACACGGAATACAGGGAGAACTAGCCATTTGGATACAGAAC
>NC_057712.1:127684089-127743911 GCF_004010195.1 Chiloscyllium plagiosum
GGGGCACGGATAGGATAAATAGATAAAGTCTTTTCCCTGGGGTCGGGGAGTCCAGAACTAGAGGGCATAGGTTTAGGGTGAGAGGGGAAAGATATTAAAGAGACCTAAGAGGCAACTTTTTCACACAGACGGTGGTACATGTATGGAATGAGCTGCCAGAGCAAGTGGTGGAGGCTGGAGCAGTTACAACAGTTATAAGGCATCTGGATGGGTATATGAATAGGAAGGGTTTAGAGGGATATGGGCCAACAGTTGGCAAAAGGGACTAGATTGTATTGGGATATCAGGTCAGCATGGACAAGTTAGACTGAAGGGTCTGTTTCCGTGCTGTCCATCTGTATGACACTAGAGGAAGGGCATTAGCTCTTCACCAGTCCTCTGCTGTTTTGATATTTTCTCTAATGCCTTTCCTGTCTCTTCCCTTGATGTTTCTGAAATACTTGGATGCAATCCATTCAAACCAGGAACTTTGCCCTCTTTGAGGGTGCTTTGTTTTTTCAATCAATCAATCCCTCATTATTCTAAACTCACTTATCTTGTTCTTCAGATCATCCTTCATTGCCACCTTTACATTTTCTCTTTACCTGGTAAATAGAGGCAAAACGACCGTAGAATATTTCTGCTATTCCCAACTCGTTACCTCTAGTATTACCTGATCTGTGCCTCAAGTTACCCAACGCCCATCAACCTTTTTTAAAAATTATATATCTGTAAAATATTTCACTGCAATGTTTATGTGCCTTGACAATTTAATTTCACAGCTTTTCTTCATCTTCCTCACCATTTTCTGACTTCTCTCCAGATTTCTCCTAATGTAACCACATGACACACAATAAGGTACTCCATAAATACAAATATTTCTTTTTTGAGATTTAAACGAAGGTATTTAATTTCTGTAGAATTTCAGAAAACTCCAACACATCCTAAAGTGCTTTCAACAGATCAACTACATCTGAGAACAAGCCAGTGTCAGTAATGGATGATCATGAAACAAGCAGCTGTTGCCGAAAACCAAATTTGATATTTGACCAGGGTAAGGATAGCAGATTCCCTTCCCTATCTGATGATTCACATGTATCCAAACCACAGCAATGTGATCACGTCTTAAATACACTCTGAAATGGTCAGGGCAAGCCACACAGTTATAGTCATAGATTCATAGATGTGTCGAGCTGCCAAAAGTCAAATTAAAAACAAAAAAAAAACTTACCGGACCAACCAATATCAACCCAGATATTGCAAGCAAAAGGGATATTCTGCCCAGTAAACAGTGCAGAGGCCTCACTAATTTTTACACACTTGTACCAAAAATTGGGAAAGTAGCCTTATAGAGCAGTCAAGCAATAGCCTGATGGTCATACAGACAGAATCAGACCTTACAGTTCATGTCTCAGACACCACCATCATCCCTGCATAGATCCTGAACTAATCAGCGTCAAACACCAAAGCTGGTGGCACAGAGGCATTCAGGGAGTTGCCCTGGAAGTCCTCAACTTTGACTCTTGTCAACTTGGCATCAGGTCAAAATGTGGGGAGGGAAACCTGCTGCTGACTACCAGTACTGCCTGGCCTTAGCTGGTGAATCAGCATATCCTGAAAAGGACTCCGACTCCAACTCACTCATCTATTAGTTAGCCAAAGCCCTATCGATACCAATATACTACACTCAACACCAGAGACTTTCATCTTCAATTTTGCCACATCGAAAGAAAAAAAAAGAACAATTTGATACTGTTATTTCCTTGGTTAACTATGGTAGGTTTATCTCCTTCCTAGAACCCTTCTTCCTCATTGGAATATTTTTGCTGCACACTTTGAACTTGTTATTTAAAAAGAATTACTGTTCATCAACTAATGCAGGCTGGGAAATAGACAAAGATCAGGATTGGAAAAGTGATATGGAACTCCATTCAAGGAAGAGAGGGAATCAGAAAGCAGGAAACTATACATTAGTCACCCTAATATCTGCTGTTTGGAAAATTCTTGAGTCCACGATTAATGAAGAAATAATAGGACATTTAGAAAAACATAACCAAACAGTATTTGGGTCTTGTGAAAGAGAATTCATGCTTGACAAATTTGCTTGAGTTAGTTGGGGATATAATGAGCAGACTTGATGACGGAGAGATGTGATGGGTTTGGATTTCCAGAGTCAAGCTCCACATATTTAAAAAAAAAAGGTTATTGCACAAGATAAGGTCATTTGATATTAAGTGTCACATATTAGCATGGATTGAGGATTGGTTAATGCACAGAAGGCAGAGTTAGGATTAATGGATCTTTTTCAGATTGGACAGACTTATCTGGAAGTGCTATGTCCAGTTCTGCTCGCCATGTTATACAAAGGATAATATTATTAAACTGGAGAGGGTTCAGAAAAGATTCACCAGGATGTTGCTGGGACAATAGCGTTTGAGTTATTATAAATAGGCTGGGACTTTTTTCACTGTAGCGTAGGAGGTTGAGGGGTGACCGGAGAGAGGCTTATAAAATCATGAGGGGCATAGATAAGGGTTTTTACCCCCTTGGGGGGGGGGGGGGGGGGGGGGTGAAGGTGTGTTTCAAAATTAGGGGGCAAATTTTTAAGGCGAGAGGAAGAAGTTTAAAAAGGACATGTGGGACAACGTTTTCTTTTTACAGAGTGGCTCGTGCGTGGAATGAAGTGCCAGAAGAAGTGGTTGATGCAGTAGGTACATTTACAACATCTAATAGTTACTTGGTTAAGTACATGAATAGAAAGGGTTTGGAAGGCTATGGGCCAAATGCAGTCAAGAGAGACTCGTTTGGTTTGGGAACAGGGTCAGCATATTGGGACTATTTGGGCCAAAGGGTCTGTTTCCATGCTGTACGAGTCTGTGACTGATTAGGGATAGTCAGCATGGATTCATGCATGGGAAACTGTCTCTCTCAAACTTGATGGAGTTGTTTTTGAGGACGTGACCAAGAAGATAGATGAGGGTACAGTGGTAGACGTTGTCCACATGGACTTAAGTAAAACCTTTGACAAGGTTCCACATGGTAGACAGGTTAGTAAGATTAGATCACACGGGATTCAGGGAGATTTTGCCAATTGGATACAAAATTAGTTCGATGGTAGGAGACAGAGGGTGGTGGTGCAGCATGGTTTTCCAGACTGGAGCACTGTGACCAGGGCTCGGTGCTGGGTCCACTGTTGTTTGTCATTGATATCAATGATTTGGATGAGAATTTAGGAAACATGGCTAGCAAGTTTGCGGATGAAACCAAAATTGGTGATATGTGGATCATGAAGGTGGTTATCTAAGATTACAACGATACCTTGGTCAATTTGGCAAAAGGGCTGAGGAGTCACACAGTTGAGATGTTGCCTTTGGTAAGACAAATGAGGGCAGGACATGTACATTTAATTGTACGGCCCCGGGAATGTCATCAAACAGAGTCTGAGGGGTTCAGATATGTAGTTCTTTCTAAGTTGCATCACAGGCGGACAGGGTGATAAATAAGGTATTCGCCATGTTTGCCTTCATTGCTCAGACCACTGAGTTGGAATGTCATACTGCAGTTGTACAGGATGTTGGTGAGGTCACTTTTGGTGTACTGTGTACAGTTTGGTCTCTCTGCTATGGAAAGTATGTCATCAAATTGGAGGGGGTATAGAAAAGATTAGTGGAGAAAAGATTAACCAGGACGTTATCTGGACTGGATGGTTTGAGAGGCTAGGACTTTTTCCACTGGAGTGTTAAGATGTTGAGGGATGACCTAATAAAAAAGGTTAATAAAATCAAGAGGAGCATAGAGAAGGTGAATAGCAAAGGTATTTTCCCTAGGATGAGGGAGTTCAATACTAGGGGGCACAATTTTAAGGCAAGAGGGGAAAGATTTAAAAAGGAAGATGAAGGGCAACTTCTTCCAGAGGTTCATCCATATGTGAAATTAACTGCCAGAGAACATGGTAGATAGATACAGTTACAACATTTAAAAAGACATTTGGATAGGTACATGAATACAAAAGATTTTGAGGGATACGCGACAAATGGGACCAGTTTAGTTTGGGAAACTTGGTCAGCATGGACGAGTTAGACTGAAGGATCGGTTTCCATGCTCTATGACTCTAAATTCTGACCATTCTTTCACAGGGAAATAAAGGATGGACAATAAACATTGGGCTTCCATGAAAGTAAAGTAACATTTGAGGAGAGGGAAATATAGTTGATGTCAAAACCAAGCTCTTCCTAGTAATGCATGCCCGTAATGAGTATTAAGAGAAGGTAAATATATAGATATGTATAAAAAGCTGAATTGGCAAGGAGGAGACAGGAGATGAAACAGAGAAACACAAAGCTATACATCATTATGGACCAGACCAAACCCCCCTTCAAAGTATAGGACCGCAGATGCTGGAGATCAGATTCAAACAGTGTAGTGCTGGAAAAGCACAGCAGGTCAGGCAGCATCTGAGCAGGAGAGTTGATGTTTCAGGCATAACTACAATTTTATATTATATGAAAATGATTGGTTCGCAAACGGACTCAGCATAAAACCATAAGATAAAGGATTCCTGATGAAGGGCTTACGCCCAAAACAGCGACTTTCCTGCTCCTTGGATGTTGCCTGACTGGCTGTGCTTTTCCAGCATCACACTCTTTGGCCTCTTCAAATATATGAAGGAGATAGCCGAGATCCTAATTTTTATCTTATTTAAAGGTAAGTGTAAGGTGTTGTGTTCCAGGTGTAATTTGACTGGTCACACTACTTGGCTTTAAGCGAAACACACTATCCTTTCCTCTAGTTAAAATACTAACAAACAAAAAAAAGAAAGAAGAACTGGTATAACTTTGACGCTATTGGAAAACTTAACAGAATGTTGTGGTTCTGTTGACCACTATAAACACCGGAGGAAACATCAAAGAAGCGCTTCGTAGGAGGCTCCCAAGCACTGATGATGTCGCCTAGCCAGGGGACGAAACGTTTGCTACAAAAACTTCCAGCTCGGTGAACAGAACCACAACAACGAGCATCCGAGCTACAAATCTTCGCACAAACTTTGAACTTAACAGAATACTAGATTATTTAATGACTAAAAAGTAGCTGTCCCAATATAGTATCATCCCATAAACACAGCCTTGGCGAAGGCAAATTGAGGAAAATAGATTGTCTCACATGCAGTGTTTCTCCAGTCCAGGGGAAAAAAATACCAAGAGAAATCTCCGGTAGAGAGGGGTGTGGCAGTTTCCACAACCAATTCTAAGACCACAAAAACCTGGTTCTGTGGGAGCTGGAATCCACCCATTTATGCTGTTTCTATTGTTCTAACTTTAGAAAATACCGAGGGCCTCATAAGCTGTTTACTTTATTGGCTTGGAAGAAACAGTTCGGTACTAATGGCTCAAAAACCTCTCTTTTCGAAATAAAATCCTACGTCTTTGTCGGGATCCGTGTAACCTTTTGCCTGAAATTTAGCATTCAGGTAGTGGAAGGAATTACCAAAATAATAGATATTTTAGTCTTAGTTACAGACAGATTGGAGCGCAAGAGGAGGAGGAGATGGCTGAAAAAGGACAATTTTGTTGAAGTTTTTCCATCTTGCACCTATCAGAACATTTGCATGAATACCAATGTAAAGGGGGACAAAATTTTATATTGCACGAAAATGATTGGTTTGCAAATGGACTCAGTATAAAACTAAGATAAAAGGAGCAGAATTAGGCCATTCAACCCATTGGGTCTGCTGCACCATTCGATCATGGCTGATGTTTCTCAACATCATTCTCCTGCCTTTTCCCTGTAACCCTAGATTCCCTTACTAATTAAGAGCTTATCTATCTCTTTCTTAAGTACACTCAAGTGGAGGAAGCATTGGATGAGTGTACAGTTACAAGGTTTAAAAGACACGAGTACATGCGTTTATAAGTATATGAATAAGAAATGTTTGGTGGGATATGGGCCAATCACACAGGGACTAAGTTCAGTTTGGGATTATGGTCAGCATGGACTGATTAGACCGAAGGGTCTATTTCTGAACTTCATGACTCCACGAGTCATCAGCTGCCAACCGGAGGAAAAAAAACCTGTCTTATTTAGCAGCCTCCTGTGCATCACCTTGTGAAAGGCCTGTCTGGAAATCCAGACAGAACACATCCACTGGTATTCCTTTATCTAATTTGCTCTTTACCTACTCAAAAGAATCTTAACAAGATTTGTCAGGCATGACCTCCCTTTGACAAAGTTATGCTGACTCAGCCCTATTTTACTACACACTTCCAAATACCATGCAATTTCATCCTTGATGGACTTTAAAACCTTACTAGAGATGGAGGTCAGTTTAACCAGCCTATAGCTTCTCTTTCTCTCCCTTCTTTATCAGGGGTGCTAAATTAATCATTTTTCACTTCTCTGGGACCTCCCTGATTCCAGTGATTCCTGAAAGATCACCACTAATGCTCCTACGATTTCCTCAGCTATCTCCTTTAGATCCTGCATGTAGTCCAGCCTGTCTGGGTGATTTAGAGACATAGATATACAGCACAGAAGCAGACCCTTCAGTCCAACCCATGCATGCCGACCAGATATCCCAACCCAAATTAGTCCCACCTGTCAGCATCCAGCCCATATCCCTCCAAACCCTTCCTATTCATATATCCATCCAAATGCCTTTTAAATGTCGCAATTGTACCAGCCTCTACCACTTCCTCTGGCAGCTCATTCCATATACGTACCACCCTCTGCGTGAAAAAGTTGCCTCTTAGGTCTCTTTCATTTCTTTCCCCCTCACCTTAAACCTATGCCCTCTAGTTCTGGATTCCCCAACCTGCTTATTTACCCTATCCATGTCCCTCAATTTTGTAAACCTTTATAAAAGGTCACCCCTCAGCCTCCGACGTTCCAGGGAAAAAAGCGCCAGCCTGTTCAGCCTCTCCCTATAGCTCAAATCCTCCAACCCTGGCAACATCCTTGTAAATCTTTTCTGAACCCTTTCAAGTTTCACAACATCTTTCCGATAGGAAGGAGACCAGAATTGAATGCAGTATTCCAAAAGTGACCCCACCAATGTCCTGTACAGCTGTAACATAACCTCCCAACTCCTGTACTCAACGCTCTGACCAATAAAGGAAAGCATACCAAACATCATCTTCGCTATCCTATCTACCTGCAACTCCACTTTCAAGGAGCTATGAACCTGCACTCCAAGGTCTCTTTGCCCAAGGTCCTAGGGCAACACTCCCTAGGACCTTACCATTAAGCGTATAAGTCCTGCTAAGATTTGCTTTCTCAAAATGCAGCACCTCGCATTTATCCGAATCAAACTATCTGCCAGTTCTCAGCCCATTGGCCCATCTGGTCAAGATCCTGTTGCAACCTGAGGTAACCTTCTCCGCTGTCCACTACACCTCCAATTTTGGTGTCATCTGCAAACTTACTAACTGGATTTATCCACTTTCAGCTTCCCCAGCGTCGTCTTCTTAGCGATGGCCTCTATCCCCTGACTCTCTTAAAATGCTTGTATACTGCTGGTGTCTTCTACTGTGAAAACTAATGCAAAGTATCTATTTAGTTCCTCAGCTTTTTCTTTGCTCCCATTACAACTTCCCCAGCTTTATTTTCCAATGGTCCAATGTACGCTCTTGCCTTTTAGAGATCTTAAAAAAAACTCTTGCAATTTTTTTATATTACCAGCTAGTTGATTCTTATTTCAACTTCTCCTCCCCCATTTTTGCTCAATTTCTTTTCCCTCTGCTAGCTTCTAAGGGCTTCCCAATCCTCTAACGTCCCACTAATTTTCAACATGTTGTATGCTTTTCTCTTCTTTTCTGCTGTCTCTAACCTGCCTGGTCAGCCGTTCATGCCTCAGCCTCCCCTTGGTATATGCTCTTCTTCCTTTGGATGAATTTCTGCTGCACCTCTCAAATTACCCCAGAAACCCCTGCTATTGCTGCTCGACCATCTTCATGTCTTTGTAGTTACCTTTACTCAGTTACAATATAGTTATATCTGATTCCAGCTTCTCCAGGGTGAATTCTGTCATATTATGGTCATTACCCCCTCAGGAGTTATTTCACCTTAAGCTCTCCAATCAACTCTGCCTAATTACACCTCACCAAATCAGATTGTCTGTTCTGTAGTGGGCTCTTCCACAAGCTGCTCCAAAAACCATCCCATAGACACGCCCACAAATTCCTGTTCTTGAGATCCGCAGTCTGATTTTCGAGGTCCACCTGCATATTGAAATTCCTCATGGTGATTTTAATAGTACCTTCAGACCTCCTGATTTATGTTCCTCCGCACATTCTGACTGCTGCTAAGAGGCCTGTACATAACACTCAGAGGTGTATTTTCTCCTTTGCAGTTCCTCAACTCTACCCACAGAGATTCTACACCATCCAACTCTATATGCCTTCTGCCTATTGATTTAATTTCATTTCTTACGAACAAGGCAAGCCCACTGCCTTGTCCATTTACCTGTCCTTGCAAAAGGATTCGTCTCCTTGAATATTTAGTTCCTACCTCAATCGCCTCACAGCCACATCTGTGATAACCACAACATCATACCTCCCAATTTCAATCTGCGCTACAAGCTCATTTACCTTGCTTTGTATACTGCGCATATTTAAGTGCGACATCCTCAGTCCTGCTTCTCATAGTCGTCTCATCTGCTGTGCCAGAAGTTAAATTCCTAACCCTTTCCACACTCTCCTATTACTTTTGTGGGAAGCTTAAATAATGTCTGCTGAGCCCTTCTGCACTATAATTTTTTCCATAATTTTCCATGTAACTAAAAACTCACCTTCCCCCATAATTTAGTTCACGCCCCATCCACAGCCCTAGTTAAGT
Organism: Chiloscyllium plagiosum; assembly: GCF_004010195.1. Taxonomy (NCBI): domain Eukaryota; kingdom Metazoa; phylum Chordata; class Chondrichthyes; order Orectolobiformes; family Hemiscylliidae; genus Chiloscyllium; species Chiloscyllium plagiosum. The sequence continues at coordinate 127,692,898 of NC_057712.1, forward strand.
AATTCACCAGGACTCTGGCCCCACGATGATATACTTGATTAATGTAAAAGCCATCATTACAATGATCAGAGATTCCACAGCTGTGATGCAGAGGGATCTGGGTGTCCAAGCACATGAGTTGTAAGAATTTAGTATGCAGATATGCTTAGTAATCAGGAAAGCTAAGGATGTTATTATTTATTATGAGGGAAATCAATGTAAAGATGCTTCAGGTTATAAACATGAAATTAAGATGGCCAGAGTCCCACAGGACTCATCTCTCATTAGAGAGAGATGGCTGGTGGTGGTTTAACCATGCCTCAAGGGGAGAGTTTGAGGAAAGAAAAAGTCCTTCATGATAACCTTCATGGTAATTTCAGCAGTGCAGGAATTTAACATACATTGTTGGCATCACAATCAGCTTTTCAACCAATTGAGCTAACTCAGATAGGACACTGGTCAAGCCACATCTGACATACTGTGTACAGTACTGATCTCCTTCTTTAAGAAGTTAAAAATCACAACACCAGGTTATAGTCCAACAGATTTAAATGAAAGCACACTAGCTTTCGGAGCGACGCTCCTTCTTCAGGTGGTTGTCACCTGACAATCACCTGATGAAGGAGCGACTCTCCGAAAGCTGGTGCGTTTCTTTAAGGAGGAATGTAAATGCACTCGAGGCAGTTCAGAAAAGGTTTACTAGACCAACACTTAGAACGGCTGGACTGTATAATGAAGAAAGGAGGATAGAGTAGACTGCATCCACTGCAGTTTTTGAAATTCAAGGGGTGATTTGATTGAAATATACAAGGTCCTGAGGGGACTTTACAGGGTGAATATGAGAAGGATATTTCCTCTGGTTGGAGAATCTATAGCTAGGATGTCAGTTTAAAAAAAACAAAAGGTAGCCACATAAGGCAGATGTGAAGAATATTTTTCCTCTCAGAGGGTTGAGCATCTCTGGAACGTTTTCTAAAAAGGTAATGTAGGCAGAGTCTTTGAACATCTTTAAGGAAGAGGTTGATATCACTATCTTGCTCAGCAAGAATCTAAGCTTTGCTAGTCGATTGGAAACTAGATCAGATCAGGCATGATCATATTGAACAGTGGAGGAGGCTTGAAGGCCCAAGTGGCTGGCTCCTGATGTTTGTTCACATGTATATATGTTTCCAAATGGAGACAACAGTTAAGACTAGTCTTTAAACTGACTGGGCATGAGGGGACCAACACAGACACCTGCTACTCCCTGTCACTGAAGCCTGGTTCTATTTATATCCTAAGCTACACAGTAATCAGAAGGTCACTGTACTAGACAAGTAGAAAGTAGCCAGCCATCTTCCTTTCTATGTCCCAATTGTAGAATTAGCAAGACTCTCTAGAAAGCCATATCAGATCAGAGTCAGTGAAGTCAGGTTCAAACCAAACAAACTCTGATGGCCACTATCAAAATCTACAAAAACACAATTACTTTGTTTTGCATACAACATATATGCACATCACCTGCAATTACAAAAATGGAGGGTGGAAAGCTAAACAAATTCAGATTGCACATACAGATCTGAAAACAGCAGACAGAAGCAGCATTCCAGACAAGACCTGTCAGTTCAATGCTCTCAGTTTTTCTTTCATGGGTTGGAAGTGTCCCTAATTGCTTTTGAACTGAGTGATGTATTAGAGCTAAACCATTTCAGAGGGCAGTTAACAGACCCACAGCAATGCAGTTGACTGAAATTATATGTAGGCCAGACAAGGAAAAGACAGCAGATTCTTTCCTTAAGGCACCTTAAAATGAACCCAGATGAATCTAGCATTTAACTTCAGAAAATTTGCATTATCAGCTGCTGTGGTGGGATCGGAACCTATGTCATCAGAGCATGGGTCTTTGGGTTACTAGTCCAGTGACAATATCATGAATGCAATCATCTCCATCCTTGTTCCAATGCTTACAGACTGCATTAACTGTGTTCTCAAACTTCTAGCCACTGCACTACTGTACTTACAAATATCGATAAAACTGATGAAGGAATTTCTACAGAAAGCAACAGAAAATTAGGAAATAAGTAAAACAGATTCATACCCAAGACTTGTCGGCAGAGGAATATGCAGAGGAAAAAGTCTGGTATGAATTTTAAATGCTAGCAGAACCTAGTATTTAACTTACTTTGCAGTCCCACAATGAGGACATCACTGAACATGAAATGGCTAGGTTGTGGTTGTAGTGATGGTTATAGGGAGGGAGAGAGTGGCGCAGAGGAGATAGATTTTTTTATACTATAAACGCATTCAAGTGGAGGATGAATCATGGAGATAGAAACATTACAAAGCCAACTGGTTGATAATCTACAAGTGCGGAACATCAGCAGATTTCTGAAAATTTGCTCTTGGGATATGGGTGACATTGGCAAGGCCCATTCTGAGCTGCCCTATAGATTTATGATTCCCTTTGAATGACTGAATACTGTCTGGACTTGGGACTTGCACAAAAGAACTTGAAAGGGGTTAAATATACGAGGAGAAAGTGAGGACTGCAGATGCTGGAGATCAGAGCTGAAAATGTGTTGCTGGAAAAGCGCAGCAGGGCAGGCAGCATCCAAGGAACAGGAGAATCGACGTTTCGGGCATAATTCCTGAAGAAGGGCTAATGCCCGAAACGTCGATTCTCCTGCTCCTTGGATGCTGCCTGACCTGCTGCGCTTTTCCAGCAACACATTTCCAGCAGGGGTTAAATACAGGGGACTATATTAAACTGTGCTTTTATACTTGGTGCTTCTGACATTAGCTTCACAAGGCTGCAGCACTGATACTTTGGGTTGATGAAACAAACAACAAACAGAGTCACTGACTCTAAGGGACATCTACCGCTATCAACAGCCTTCTGTACAATTCTGGTCATTGTAGTCCATTAAACATATGGAAATTCAATAAAACAATGCTACTGGAGATGAAATATGGAAGACAGAAATGTCAGAACCAAAGCATATTTAAAACCAGGTGAGGGGAAGAGGAAATGAATTGCAGGTTTTCTCATGGATGAATGAACAGAAAATTCAGCTTAATCTAAACAGTAATAACTCGTGTGACCTTGTGATGTGGTGGATGGATCCAAGGTACGATTATGGCTTTCAAGTTACTCTCAGACCGTAGGCTTTTAATGTACAGAGAAGTTCATTGCAGTATAATAATTGTGGCGCAGTTTGTTTATCTACAGATGACCACATTGTAGAATGAATTATGGTTTGGTTTAATTAAATGAATTCAAATCAAGCAGAAGTGATCTCACTAAAATCTTAAGTATGTGAGATTTGTACAAGACATATTCATCAAATCCAAAAATTCCAAACTCAGCTGGCTCTCTGCCAACAACACGGTGAGCATTATAACCTGGGGACAAAGTCATACTGTTAGCTGCAGATCGGTCACTGGTAATGCGTAACAATGAGTGCTTTGGCTTCATACAGATATCAAAGTAAACGCTCTTGCATGTATCACTATCAACATGTTGGACAGGCCTAACAATTCTACTAAACACGTTAGTCACACAGAACTTCACTGTTGTACAATGACATACTTCTCAGAGGCCTGGCTACTGTCCAGCAATAATCACACTGGGGACACAATTAAGACCTGTTCAAATTGTACCAATGTCATTACTGACACCATTAGCTACTGATCCCAGACTAGAACCGAGGGAGGTCAGAGGTTAAAATGGAAATCTTCTGTATAAGTTTCCATCTTCCAGTCCAAAGGGGAAGGGAATGGAATGGAGAGTCACAGTACAGGACAGCATTCTGGTCATCCTGCTTACACCAGCTCAAAAGGAGCAAGCCAATTAACAGTAGAGTCAGAGATGTACAGCACGGAAACAGACCCTTCGATCCAACCTGTCCAAGCCGACCAGATGTCCCAACCCAATCTAGTCCCTTCTGCCAGCACCCGGCCCATATCCCTCTAAACCCTCCCTATTCATATACCCATCCAGATACCTTTTAAATGTTGCAATTGTACCAGCCTCCACCACTTCCTCTGGCAGCTCATTCCATACACGTACCACCCTCTGCGTGAAAAAAAAAATCACCTCTTAGGTCTCTTTTATATCTTTCCCCTCTCACCCTAAATCTATGCCCTCTAGTTCTGGACTCTATTGACCCTATCCATGCCCCTCGATTTTATAAACCTTTAAGGTCACCCCTCAGCCTTCGATGTTCCAGGGAAAACAGCCCTGGGGGCAGGTGAATTGGCCATGTTAAATTGCCCATAGTGTTAGGTGCATTAGTCAGAGGGAAATGGATCTGGGTGTGTTACTCTTCAGAGGGTCGGTGTGGACTTGTTGGGCTGAAGGTCCTGTTTCCACAATGTAGGGAATCTAATCTACCGTCCAAATTGGTCTTCCTCCAATTTAGAACTTCAACTTTTCCATCACTATTTTAAATCTAATAGAATTATGGTCGCTGGCCCCAAAGTGCTCCCCCACTGACACTTCAGTCACCTGCCCTGCCTTATTTCCCAAGAGTAGGTCAAGTTTTGCACCTTCTCTAGTAGGTACATCCACATGCTGAATCAGAAAATTGTCTTGCACACACTTCCATCGAAACCCTTAACACTATGGCAGTCCCAGTCTATGTTTGGAAAATTAAAATCCCCTGCCATAATCATCCTATTATTCTTACAGATAGCGGAGATCTCCTCACAAATGTGTTTCTCAATTTTTCTCTATTAGAGCACCTATAATACAATCTCAATAAGGTGATCATCCCTTTCTTATTTCTCAGTTCCACCCAAATAACTTCCCTGGATGTATTGCTGGGGATATCCTCCCTCAGTACAGCTGTAATACTATCCCTTAACAAAAATGTCACTCACCCTCGTCTCTTGCCTCCCTTTCTATCCTTCCTGTAGCATTTGTATCCTGGAACATTAAGCTGCCAGTCCTGCCCATCCCTGAGCCATGTTTCCATAATTGCTATGATATCCCAGTCCCATGTTCCTAACCATGCCCTGAGTTCATCTGGCTTCCCTGTTAGGCCTCTTGCATTGAAATAAATGCAGTTTAATTTATCAGTCCTACCTTGTTCTCTGCTTTGCCTCTGCCTGCCCTGTTTGACTCGCTTCTGTTCTCAAGTGTACCAGTCTCAGATTGATCCCTTTCCTCACTATCTCCCTGGGTTCCCCCCACCTTACTAGTTTAAATCTTCCAGAGCAACTCTAGCAAATTTTCCTGCCAGTATATTAGTCCCCTTCCAATTCAGGCACAATCCGTCCTTCTTGTAGAGGTCACTTCTACCCCCAAAGAGATTCCAATGATCCAAAAATGCGAATCCTTCTCCCGTACACCAGCTCCTCAGCCAAGCATTCGTCTGCTCTATCTTCCTATTCCTACCTCACTAGCTCGTTGCACCGGCAGTAATCCAGATATTACTACTCGAGGACCTCCTTTTTAAATTCCTGCCTAACTCTTAGCTCCCTTCAAAATATCAACCTTTTCCCTTCCTATGTCGTTGGTTCCAATGTGGACAATGACCCCCTGCTGGCCCCTCTCCCCCGTGAGAACATTCTGCACCCTCTCTGAAACATCCTTGATCCTGGCACCAGGGAAGCAACACACCATTCTGCTTTTTCGTTCCTGGCCACATAAACATCTGTCTGTACTTTCGACTAGAGGGTCCCCGAACACAATCGATCTCTTGCAACCCAACCTACCCCCTCATTGCATTAGAGCCAGTCTCAACACCAGAAACTTGGCTGTTTGTGCTATGTTCCCCTGAGAATCCATCACCCCTACATTTTCCAAAACAGCACATTTTATGCTGCAGGGTTATGGGTGATTCACAAATGCACTACCAGTTTGATTCATTCTAAAGAAGCAATTTGTTAAGAGTTCCAAGTGCTTGTGCAGTACACAAAACTGTCATTGTTTTTCATTGCTGTTTTACCATTCATTCAGCACAGCATGTTTTTAATGTCAAAAATCATCTAAATCATACACAAAAAAAACTTTCCCTCTCACCAAAAGCTATTATTGTTTCCCGCCCAGACTGAGTAGATGAACCCATCACTCTTTAAAAAAAAGTCACATGGACACCAATCCAAAACCACCATAAACAAATGTCTTATTTCACAATTGCAGAAATAGTAAATAGGAAAATGCATCAAAATTTACACACATTGAACATAAAAAATGCCAAAGCCATTTACACAAGGGAATAAACAGCAAATATAAAAAATTGATATCCTCTCCAACCAGGACAGCCTCAGACCACAGATTAAAAACCTTCAGCAACAACTCTTATAGAGCACTGTAAACATTGTAAAACATTGCAAGCTGCTCCACAGAAGTGAAGCAACAAAATCGGACATTAAACCAATGCAATATTAGGGCAGATGACCAAAAGCTTGATCCAAGTAGCATTTTTTCCAAGGAGTGTCTCAAAGGAGACAAGAGAAGTTTGTGGTGGGATAATTTCAGAATTTCAGGAATGAAGGAATGGCTGCCCATGTGGACAGAATTAATAACAAGGCCAAAATTAGAGTCGTCAAAAAGTGAGTTGCTGGAAAAGCACAGCCAGTCAGGCAGTATTGGAGGAGCTAGAAAGTCAACGTTTCCAACATAAGCTCTTCATCGGTAATGAGGGGATGGGACCAAAGGGACTGGGAGATAAATGGGAGAGGGTGGGGCTGAGGAAGGTAACTGGGAATACAATCGGTAGATGAAGGTGGTCCTATCTTCCATCTCCCTTCCCACCTATCCACTCCAACCTATCACCATAATCTTGCCACCTTCATCTACTTATGGCATTCCCAGCTACCTTTTCCTAGCACCATCCCCCTCCCATTTATCTTCCTGCCCTCTTGGTACCCCCCTCCCGATGAAAGGCTTATGCTCGAAAGGTCAACTCTCCTGTTCCTCAGATGCTGCCTGACCAGCTGTGCTTTTCCAGCATCACACTCTTCAACTCTGATCTCTAGCATCCTCACTTTCTCCAAAATTAGAGCACAGATTACAGAGGATGGAGGTGCTGAAAAAGATTACAAAGATAGGAAGGGTTAAAGCAATTGAGTAGATTTGCAAACATGATAGGGAATTCCAGAAATTTACTTTGAGACCACATTAGCAAAGGCGATCCAAGAACAGGACCTCATCAGAATCACTGGTGATAGTTTTGAATGATGGGCCAATGAGAAGTGCATTGAATACAATATGCTACACAGCATCCCACACCTTTTAGGTCACTCAGCCCCTCGTGTACATTTCCAGCACCCACACCGCCAAGCCACTTATTCCAAAAAGAAAAAAGGGGGACCCCAAGAATCTCTTTGATCCAAATAAACTCAGTTTTCTGGCAAAGCAGAACTAACCCCAGCATAAAGTCACATTTGTCAGGCAGCCTTCAAATCCATCACATACAAAAATTCACATCAAACAAAAACAAAACGTACACGCACAGGATCTACACTCAGTTGCAAATTTAAGTAAACAGTAGCACAACTTTTCTTCCAACAGTGGGAAGTGTGTTAAAGCTCCCACTCTCCTGCTGTGATTTATCTGTTCCAGCCGGGGATCCATCAGCCCCTCACTCAGAGTCAGGGTGGGTGGGGGGTGGAAGGAGAGCCTGGCCTAGGCGGAGGGCCCCAGGATACAGGGGCAGGGGGAGACCAGTCTGAGTCTGACAGCCGCCCCACAGCCACAGGCAGCTCCAGGTGGAGGTGAGGTGTTCCCGGGGAGGAGGAGGAAGGAGGAGGAGGGGGGGGGGGGGGGGGGGGGCCTCTCAGTCTGCGGTGCGGATCCGGGAGCTGGGCTCTGCTGTCTGCCCCCCGCCACACCCACGGCCCTGGGTCGGGGGCGGATCTGGCTCTGGCTCCGGCCCCGGCCTGTCAGTCAGTGTCGGATCCTCGGCCCTCATCGGGCAGACTCCGCCGGAGACTCGACCTCCTGCTCACGGGGAGGGGATGTGGCTGAGAGGAGGTGGAGTTGGGGGGGGGGGGGTGGGGGTCTGTCCCTCTCGTCTCCCTTGCCGGTCCCCTCCACCACCCTCCTCCTCGCCGCCCCCGGACTCACTCTCATCCGGCAGCTCCTCCACCTCCGCCATCTTGAATCGGCCGCGCCGCTTTTCAAAGGGAGCCGCGCGGCATTCTGGGTGATCCCGGGGCGGCAGAAACAAAAGCCCAAGAGGAGCCGCGGGCAGCGCCGCCGAACCGCGGGTGGCGCCGCGCGATCGTCCCCCTAGCCTGACAGGCGGCCGGCTAGTACAAGGTGGTACGGGGGATGGCGGGTTCGAGTCCCGGCCCTGCTCCAATCCCAATTTCTCAGTCCTCTTAGGAGGCTGGAGATTTCCCCGTAATAATAACAGTATTAACAGGGTAGAGAGATACTGAGGGACAGGGGATGTCCAGTATAACAGAGCCTCCTGCCAGATTCCCTTCCAAGCAGCACTCTTCAAACATTCCCTAACTCCAAATAAAATATGATTGTAGCTAAGTTAAAAATCACACAACACCAGGTTTAATTCGGAGCACTGCTCCTTCATCAGGTGGTTGTGGAGTGACTGAAATTTTATATTGAAAAAGACCTGGATTGTTTGTTAAGTCTCTCATCTTTTAGAATTGGCATGTTGGTTTCAGTTCTTCCATATGTAAATCTTTCTTAAAGTTACATTCTCAAGTTCATTGAACACTGGGGCTCAGACAGCCTCACAGAGGGCACCTCACACCTTCAGTGCATTATCTGGGCCAACGTGTTAAAAGTTCACTTGAGAATGTAACTTTAAGAAAGTTCTGGGTTTACATATGAAAGGACTGAAATTAACTTACCCATTCTAAAAGATGAGAGACTTAATAAACATTCAAGGTATTTTTCAATGTATAATTTCAGTTACATCACACTGTAAACGTTCGCTATAAATTGTGTCCTATGGTCCTATACTCCACAACCACCTGATGAAGGAGCAGTGCTCCTAAAGCTATTGCTTCTAAATAAACCTGTTGGACTATAACCTGGTGTTAAAAATCACACAGCCCCAGGTTACAGTTAAACAGGTTTAATTGGAAGCACACAAGCTTTCAGAGCGCTGCTCCTTCATCAGGTGGTTGTGGAGGACACATTTGTAAGACACAGAATTTATAGCAAAAGTTTACAGTGTGATGTAACTGAAATTATACATTGAAAAATACCTTGATTGTCTGTTGAGTCTCTCATCTGTTAGAATGACCATGATAGTTTCACTTCTTTCATGTGTAAATCACAAAACCTTTTTAAAAGTTACATTCTCAGGTTAACTGTAACAATTGGTGTCAGCCCAGATAAGATGTTAAGATGTTGAAGGTGTTAGCCCCCTGTGTTCCCTGTCTGTGCCATAATGTTTAGATTGATTCTAATCTAAAAAGTGAAACTATCATGGTCATGAGAGACTCAACAATCAAGATATTTTTCAATGTATAATTTCAGTTACATCACACTGTAAACTTTTGCTATAAATTCTGTGTCTTACACTTGTATACTCTACAACCACCTGATGAAGGAGCGGTGCTCAGAAAGCTAGTGCTTCCAATTAAACCTGTTGGACTATAACCAGGTGCTGTCTGATTTTTTAACTTTGTACACTCCAGTCCAACACTGGCATCTCCAAATCATAACCTGTTGTGTGATTCTTAACCAAAACAAATCATGCTCAAGGCCATGTATGTACTGAATACAATTAGTGTGATGTTAATTATTAAGTTTTAAAGACCCTCAGCCCATTGTGTGCATGTGATCCATCTTTTCTATTCATCCCATTTTCCAACACTTAGCCTTGTTTGTCTATGGTGTATCAAGTGTTCATCTGAATAGTCCTCAAATGTTTTGGGGAATACATACATTTGCTTGACTCACAGACTCTTAGCAGTCACCTGCACCTGTGTTTTTGTTTTTGCTGCTGTTTCCCTATTATTTACTTATCCCTGCTATTTAACTCTGTGATCTGCCTGTATTGTTCGCAAGACAAAGCTTTTCACTGTGCCTCGGTACACGTGACAATAAATTCAATTCAATTTTTAGAGAGTGGGTTCTAGATAGCGTCTAGGCAGAATACATTTTGCTCAAATCCCCTCTGCAAGCTCTTGCTCTTTACCTTAATACTGTGCACCCTGGTTATTGATCCATGTACTGAGACAAAAACTTTCTGCCTATCCACTGTCTATGCCCCTCTGAACTTTGTCGACCTCAGTCCTGCACCCCCACTCCCAACCTCCAATATTTTCTGCTCAAATGAAAACAAGTCCAGCCTAGAAAAACAGAAATTGCTGAGAAAGCTCAGCTGCATCTGGGGACAGAACTGTCCAAAGAAGAATCACTGGACTAGAGATGTTAACTCCGACTCTTTCCACAGATGCTGCCAGACCTGCTGAGCTTTTCCAGCAATTGCTGTTTAGAATGCATCGACACAACCAGACTATCTAGTGTGTCTTCATAGCTGAATTCTAGCTCAGGCAACATCCTCGTGAATCGCCTCTGTGCTCCCTCCATTGTAAACACATCCTTTCTATAGTTCGCTGATCAGAACTGCACAGTGCTGCAGGTGTAGCCTGACTAACATAATACTGTATACTGTACAGCTCTAACATAATCTCCCTTCTCTTGTTTTCCAATAGCTTGACTAACAAAGGTAAGTATTCTATATGCTCTTTTAATCACCTGTCCTGAGCCAGTGGACAAATGATAATACTTCTCTATTCTTCCAAATAGCACCACAGGATCCTGTAAATTCATTTAAGGGACAAATTCCTCAGTTTAAAATCTCAGTCTGGACGTTATGCACCATTTGCCTGATAAACAAGGCTGGATTATATACTAAATGTTTGGGTACTGTAGCACAAATTTGCAAGTGCAAGAGTACTTTGAGCTACTGAACAAGGTCAGAACACACCTTTCACAGTTTATAACCACTCAATTGCCAGTGCCTATGGCTATACAAGTCTGAAAACGTCTGATCTCAGAAGCTAAGTAGACTCAGGAGTGGTTAGTACTTGGATGGGAGACTGCCTGGGACTAGCAGATGTAGTGAGCTTTCGGGTGGCACGGTGGCTCAGTGATCAGCACTGCTGCCTCACAGTGCTGGGGAGCCCAGGTTCGATTCCAGCCTCGGGTGACTGTCTGTGTGGAGTTTGCACGTTTCCCAGTGTCTGCGTGGGTTTCTGTCCACAGATGTGCAGGCCAGGTGAATTAGCTATTCTAAATTACCCATAGTGTTAGTCAGAGGAAAATGGGTTATCCTTTGGAGGGTTGGTGTGGACTTGTTGGGCTGAAGGGCCTGTTTCCAGAATCCAATCTTAAAAAAAAGTGCAGTCTTCAATAAAACATGCATAAGGAAGAGAATAGGCTAACTGATTTGTTTTATTATAATCATACGTACCTAAGTACAGTGAAAAGTTTTGTTTTGAGCAGTACAGGCAGATCACAGCAAACAGGGACAGGTACAGGTTAGAGGGTGCTCAGACAGAGCGAGGTATACAAGGTTGCGGCTGCACAGGATGTACACAAAGCAAGATCAACATTATTTGAAGTTAGAGAAGTCCATTCAGCAGAGTGCTAATGGCAGGGAAGAAGCTGTTCCTGAACCTGTTGGTGGGTGTGTATCTTCTGCCTGACGGAAAAAGTTGGAAGAAAGCATTAGCGGGGTGGGAGGGGGTCTTTGATGAGCTTTACTGCAGCAACAAGAAATGTAAATGGAATCTGTGGATGGGAGGTCAGCCTCTGTGCTGTCTGGGCTGTACATACCACCTTCTGTAGTTTCTTACAGTCCTGGGCAGAGCAGTTGCCAAACCAGCCCATTCTGCACTCGGAGAGCATGCTGCATCTGTAAAAGTTGGTAAGGGTCCTTATGGACATGCTGAATTTCTTAACCCTTCTTAATTGTTGCATCCACATTGGAGGTCCAGGACAGATGGTTGGTTATTGCCCCAACTAGGAACTTGATATCTTTGACCCTCTGCACCTCAGCTCTGTTCATGTATATGTCCTCCATCTGTCTTGCTGAAGTCAATGATCAGTTCCTTTCTTTTGCTGACATTGAGAGAGGTTGTTATTATTGCACTATGATACTAAGCCCTTTATTTGTATTCTGACTCATTGTTTGATATCCATCCTACCACATTAGTGTCATCAGCAAACTTGGAGATGGCATTTATTCAGAATTTGGAGACACAGTTGTGAGTGTACAGGGAGTATAGTAGGGGGCAGAGAAAACATCCTTTGGGGGGGGGGCTCCAGTGTTTGAGTATTATTGGGGAGGAGGTGCTGTTGTCCATCTTCACTGATTGCAGTCTGTGGGTCAGGAAGCTGAGGATCCAGTTGCAGAGGGTGAAGCTGAGACCTAGGTCAGAGATTTTTGAGATTAATCTGATACAGATTATGGTGTTGAAGCTGGAACTGTAGTCGATGAGTAGGAGCCTGACATAGGGTGCCCTTGTGGTCCAGATGTTCCAGGGATGAGTGCAGGGCTAGGGAAATGGCGTTCGCTGTGGACTTGGTTTGAGGCAGGCTGGGACGCTTGAGTTAATGTGGGCTATGACCAGCCTCTCAGCACACTTTATGATTAGGGAAGTCAGAACCACTGGGTCATTCACTGGGCCATTCAACCCATCGCATCCACACTGACCCTCTGAAGAGCATCCCACCCATCCCTGTATTTCCCATGGCTAATCCACCTAACCTACACATCCCTGTACACTATGGGCAATTTAGTATGGCCAATCCACCCAGCCTGTCCAGTTTTCAACTCTGGGAGGAAAGCCACACAGACACAGGGAGCATGTGCAAGTTCAACACAGTCATCCAAGACTGGAGTTCAACCCAGGCCTGATGTGTTGGGAGGCAGCAGTGCTAACCACTGAGCCACCATGGTACTGCCAATCTGGCTGCTGTGCTGATATCAGGAATCAACACACATAAGATACCACATAAAATCTTGAACAGTGAACTAAACCTAGGGGCAAACATTTTAAATAATTAGTTAGATCCACTCTGAGGTAAATGGAAAAATAGCATATCTTTTTAAAAAAAAGTCAGGCTAAACAGGTAAATAACCATGTGATCCTCACTCTTGGACAGTGTAGACCTAATTAACTTATCGTGGAACATGAGCCGACAGCTGCATTCTCTCCTGTGTTAATAACTTTGATCTCCAGGGTTAGGTGGTGTGCTTAGGACCTTGCATGTCTTATAGGCACTAATTAAGCATCTCCCTAGGTCAGTTTGCCCCGGGCCATCACTTGTTCGGTCTAATGAGTAAACTTCATTGACAGTAATCACAATTCCAAGTATAACTCGAGAAACTTTCAATTGCTAGGCTCACCTCTCACTCCCCCCAAAGACCAAAACCGATGAATGATCAATCCAAATGGTTTCTACTCTGTCACAAGCCCCAACTCTTGGTTTGTATCATCCAACTGCTCTTAGTTTGCCAGGCGCAGTCAATTCTCCAGTCTCTGGAATGACTGCCAAGCTGTTAAGTTGTTCCAGAATCTCAGGCTGCAGGAAGGACACCAATGTGTGCACAACACTTAGGGTTTAAGATTACAGTGGGAGGACAGCACCTCCTCCTGCCCAGCATTCCCCATGTACTACAGGCGGTGTGTCAGCTTGCATTATGGGTTCAAATCCTGCCGCACTTGGAACCTGTGAACTTTTGCCTCAGGCTGGAGTGCAACCTAGGGAGCCAACAGCCTAGTGGTATTATCACCAGACTGTTAATACAGAGACCCTGGGGACCTGGGTTCAAATCCCACCAGTCCAGCTGGCGAAATCTGACTTCAACAAATATCAAGACTTCAAAGTCTAATGATTGCCATGAATGGCCTCTGGGCAATTAAGGATGGACAATAAATGCTAGGCTAGCCAGCAATGCCCTCATCTCATGAATGAATTAAAAAAACCTGTTACCAGCCTTACCTGCTGCAAAACACCCCCCCTTCACACTAACAAAGAACTACAAAGGCACAACTAATTGCATAACTGGGCAGCATGATGGTTCAGGGGTTAGCACTGCTGCCTCACAGCACCAGGGGCCCAAGGTCAATTCCACCCTCGAGCTGCTCCAGTTTCCTCCCACCAAAGACATGCAGGTTAAGGTGGATTGGCCAGTGTCCAGGTTAGCTATGGGGAATGCCGGGTTATGGTTATGGGAATGGGGTGGGTCAATGTGAACTGCTCCCACACTGTAGGGATTCTAATTATTCTCACATTATAATAAACACAGACGTACCAGGGTTTTGTTTTAAAGCCGTCCTTTATTCCTCACCTTATATAAAATGGAAAAACAAAACATTGAAGTGAAGGATGAAGTTATAGAGAAAGAAAAATGCCCATCAAATGAAGGGAAGGTAGCAAATACAAAGCAAAACCATACAGTGCTGGTTCTGCCTGCCTTAATAAAGGTGGGTTCCCTCCCTCTCTCCTCCCAGTCAGGACTTTCACAAGTAAACTAAATGCTTCCCAACAGTCAGGAAAGCCACTTGACTGGCTGAATTAAAACTAACAGCCATTACGACACTCAAACCCAAAAATATGTAGTCAGCTTGCACGTTTTCCTTTTTATATATAAAAAAAGAATTCTAACAACAATCATCCTAATTTATGGCTTTTGTCAGTTTGTCGATTGGGGGTGGGGTGCTATAATAACACCATTCCCAACCACGCCAGCTTACCCAAAGCTCTCTGCTCCCCTCCCCACCTCCCTCCCAGCACAGCTCAGCTGAGCAGATGAAGGGGAGATCTGATATTCAGCCCCCCCAACAAACCTTTGCAGGATGCAACCTCCCCCTCCCATCCTTCACTGCCCCCGGTAGCCTGGAATTTTGCAAATGGTGTTTTCTTTAAATTTATTTAGGGAGCGGAGGTTCCAAAGAAGCAGTGCGTTCACCAGAGTGAGGTTTTGAACTTGAAGTTCAGTTTCAGAAGGTACTTCAGGTTCACCTGGGCCACATCATAGACAATGTACCTGAAAGGTCATGGGTCAAGGAGACAACTCCGTCAATGAAATGCCGTGCCTCCCGTTCCTTACATGTCCCCAGTTCGGCCCCCGCCCCGGTAATTTCCCTTGTGGCCTGTTCTTCACCAAGTCTTGGCTGTCTAGTGCAGGCTGTGCCCCAGCTCACTCACCACCACCACCATCAAACCAGGAGGTGGTGCTGTCATCCAGAGCCCCAGGTTAACGTCCTGGAGAGAGGGTTTCAAATACCACTAGGGCAGGTGGGGAAATCGGAATCCAATTGGATCGAAGAGCTAGCCTCAAGGCTACCATGTAACCATCGTTGCTGTCATCTGCTGGTTCTTTAGGGAGGGAAATTTGTCATCCTTACCTGGTCTGGCCTCCACATGACTCCAGACCCACAGCCAATGCGGTTGATTCTTATCTGCCGTCTGCTGTTTCCCATTCGCTGTTGTGGGGGAGAGGGGAATGGACACTATTTCTCCCATTCGGTGTTTTGGGTGGGGTGGGGCAACACTCTTTCCCACTTGNATTAGCACTGACAGAGGCTTTCAAAGCATGGACACCAAATGGCCTCTCTCTGCACTGTACTATTACGGGAAAGGCCCTTCCACTAATTGTTGGGATGGAAAGAGTGTGAATGTGTACGTGAGAGAGAGAAAACGTGTGAGACTGAGAAGGAGAGAATGCATAAGATTAAGAGAGAATATGAGGGGATGAGGGAATATGAGCGAAAGAGAGAGAAAAAAAGTGTGACATTGAGAAAGAGGGAGAGAGCAAGTGTGCAGTCTGTATGAGAGACTGCACTCCTCTTGATTTTTGCTGTCATCCCCCAGCACAGCTCTCAATGACAGCACTATCAAATCAAAGCCCATTTCTCTCAGAACCGCATCCATTCCTGATGTTTTAATCAACTTGCTCAGACCTTGTGAGCGGGTGGGACTTGAACATGGGCCTCCACCAACAATGTACCAGAACAGCCACTAATAATAGGGCAGCTCTCCCTCACTACAGGAATGCTAGCTTGGATGTGAGGGCTTACGTCCAGAAGTGGGCCGTGAACCCAGATCATTTATTCAGAAGCAAGCATTCTACCTACCGAGCAACATTTTACAGCTCAGGGGCTTGCCTTCGCTGTGACATGAGAGATCAATGAATTTAAAATAAAAACACATCAACTTCAGGCCTTGACAACAAAATGCCATAGATAATAAATATCTGAAACAAAAATAGCAAGTGCTCAGTAAGGTCTGGCAGCATCTGTGTAGAGAAAAAGAGTTAATTGCTAGAGTCCAATACAGTGGCGGAAGGTGATGCAAGAGGGCAGGAGGGAGAAAATAACAAAGACGTGATGGAACAAAAGCAAAACCATCAGCGCTGCAAAGAGATAAAGCATTGCTTCGGAGCGAGTGTTCTTGGCAGAATAATGGAAAACTGTCTAAATAGCAAAAATCATACAATCGTTAAAGAAGCAGAACAACAAAAAGTTAAGAAGCTGGGTCTTTGCTCCTTAGACAGAAGAAGACTGAAAGGAGATTTGATTTCAAAGTCACGAGCCGGCTGCTCAGAGTAGATGGGGGCGGCACGGTGGCTCAGTGGATAGCACTGCTGCCTCACAGCACCAGGCTCCTGGGTTCGATTCCCACCTCGTGTGACTGCCTGTGTGGAATTGCACATGATCCTCGTGTCTGCGCGGGTCCCCTCCGTGTGCTCTGGTTTCCTCCCACAGGCCAGGTGAACTGACCAGGCTAAATTGCCCATAGTGTTAGGTGCCGTTGACAGGGGTGAAATGTAGGGGAATGGGTCTGGGTGGGTTTCTCTTTGGAGGGTTGGTGTGGACTTGTTTCCACACTGGAGAATCTAACTCAGATAGGGAGAAGCTGAAAACGCTCATAAAAGTAAGAAGGCATAGATTTAAAGTGACGTTTAATCAAAGCAAGCATGATGAGATTCAATTGAGTCATTCAAGAGGGTGTTTGGTGGTTATTTGGATAGTAATGCTATGGGGAAAAGGCAGGAGACTGGCATTATTGGATACAATCAGCGCAGACCTGATGAACCAAAAGGCCTCCTTCTACGCTGTAACAATTCTGGATTCAATACCTCCAGACCAGGGGCCCCGTGCTCCATTTCAAATTTGCATTTGTGTCTTATTTGGCCAATGAATCAATGATGACAAAAAAAAAATCATATTTCCAACTCCCTCCAGTTCTGAAGGAGGAGCGACCGGAAACATTAACTCTCGTTCTCTCCCTCTACAGATACCGTGAGACCTGCTGAGATTTTCCGTGTTTCCCAGAAAAGGATACTCGTTGTACAGGAGACTAGAATCGGTGACTTGTGTTTGGACACCTTTTCCCAATGGGATGTCCACTCCATTCATCTTGACCGTGGCATTAGGATCCGGAGCAGTCTTGCCGATGCCTGTGGGGAGACGGGAGGGAGAGGCTTATTTGCTACGATAGGCGTGTGGGTAGTGCGCCGCTCTTCAGGAAGAACCCACTTCACCACCCCCACCGCCATAGCCAAACAGGGAAGCGAGGCCAGCCCCTCGTACACAGCAGCCAACCCCTCCCTTTCCTGAGCTGCCGCCATCTTGAATTCAGAGTGAGGCTGCCTGGCCCCTCCACCTACAACACCATATCGCGTACCATATGGACTTACAAAGGCAGGCTGGAGTACTCCAGGCTAGATTCACCAGAGTTTAGGAGAATGGGGAGGGGGGGTGGGTGGTTGGGGAGGTGAGGTCTCACTGATAAAATGCTGATAGGGTAAAGGCAGCCTCGTACACAGCAGCCCACCCCTCCCTTTCCTGAGCTGCCGCCATCTTGAATTCAGAGTGAGGCTGCCTGGCCCCTCCACCAACAACACCATATGGACTTACAAAGGCAGGCTGGAGCACTCCAGGCTAGATTCACCGGAGTTTAGGAGAATGGGGGGGGGTTTGGGGAGGTGAGGTCTCACTGATAAAATGCTGATAGGGTAAAGGCAGGATGTTCCTGATGATGGGGGAGCCCAGAACTAGGGGTCACAGTCTAAGGATACAAGGCAGGGCATTCAGGACGGCGAGGAGGAGAAATGTCTTCACCGAGGGTGGGGAGCCTGGGGAATTCATTAGCACAGAAAGCACTCAAGGGTCAAATGGAATGTTTTCAAGGAGTTAACGTCTTAGAGCTGAAGGGGGTCAAAAGGTATGGGGAGCGAGCAGGAGCACGGGAGTGAATTGGATGATCAGCTATGATCATGCTGATAGGCACAGCAGGCTCGAAGGGCCGAATGGTCCACACTCATCCCTACTTTCCAGCCAACAGGAATGCTACATGTAACTCAGCTCACTCTTTTGCCAACAGAAGGAAACTAGCACAGTCACGTGGAGGTGGGCAACAGGAACCAGGGGTGAGGGAACTCCAGAGACAAGGTCTAATAAGGAGTGGTGGCATTTCCCAGAGTCAGTGATCTCAGCCCAACACACTGGCAGCAAGCTGTTCTTCATCAGTGTCACAAACAGAAGGAGAGAGAAATCCCCCAGATCCATCGCACTGGGCACCTTCCACAGCTCAGTGCCAGTGTTCACCTTCTGCAGCAGGTACTTTCTCGTTCCACTCTGTTCGCCACTGCCTCCCTCCCTGGGCTCAACCTCTGCCCGCTGCCCACACTGCCCTTAGCACACCCTGACACCCCACCGCGGAGTTTACCTTTCACACTGTGTTTGCCTTTCGGTAGTTTTGTAATATGATTAGCTCGTTTCAACTCGTGCCTGAAAACACAATGTTCAACAGTCAATATCCTTGGGATCAACACTTGGAGACAAAATAATCAATGGAAGGGTTAATTATTCATCATCACAGGGGGCAACCAGGTCCAATCCCAGAGCAGAGCTACACGCTGGGGCAACCAGGTCCAATCCCAGAGCTGAGCTCCACGCTGGGGCGACCGGCTCCAATCCCAGAGCGGAGCTCCACGCTGGGGCGACCGGCTCCAATCCCAGAGTGGAGCTCCACGCTGGGGCGACCGGCTCCAATCCCAGAGCGGGGCTCCACGCTGGGGCGACCGGCTCCAATCCCAGTGCAGGGCTCCACGCTGGGGCGACCGGCTCCAATCCCAGAACGGAGCTCCACGCTGGGGCTAACAGCTCCAATCCCAGAGCAGAGCTCCATCCTGGGGCGACCAGCTCCAATCCCAGAGCGGAGCTCCACGCTGGGGCGACCGGCTCTAATCCCAGAGTGGAGCTCCACGCTGGGGCGACCGACTCCAATCCCAGAGCGGAGCTCCACACTGGGGCTAACAGCTCCAATCCCAGAACGGAGCTCCACGCTGGGGCGACCGGCTCCAATTCCAGAGCGGAGCTCCACGCTGGGGCGACCGGCTCCAATTCCAGAGCGGAGCTCCACGCTGTGGCGACCGGCTCCAATCCCAGAGCGGAGCTCCACGCTGGGGCGACCGACTCCAATCCCAGAGCGGAGCTCCACGCTGGGGCGACCGGCTCCAATCCCAGAGTGGAGTTCCACGCTGGGGCGACCGGCTCCAATCCCAGAGCGGAGCTCCACGCTGGGGCTAACAGCTCCAATCCCAGAGCGGAGCTCCACGCTGGGGCGACCGGCTCCAATCCCAGAGCGGAGCTCCACGCTGGGGCGACCGGCTCCAATCCCAGAGCGGGGCTCCACGCTGGGGCGACTGGCTCCAATCCCAGAGCGGAGCTCCACGCTGGGGCGACCGGCTCCAATCCCAGAGCACAGCTCCAAGCTGGGGCGACCGGCTCTAATCCCAGAGCAGAGCTCCACGCTGTGGCGACCGGCTCCAATCCCAGTGCGGGGCTCCACGCTGAGGCTAACAGCTCCAATCCCAGAGCGGAGCTCCACGCTGGGGCTAACAGCTCCAATCCCAGAGCGGAGCTCCACACTGGAGCTAATGGCTGTATAGATAAAGAGAACTTATTCTGATGTGGCCAAGTGTTTTTAATTGAAAATTTTAAAGATTTAGGTTATGGAAGTAATGTTGGTCAATGAAATTGAGACACAGATCAGTGAGGAACAGTGCAGGTTCAAAGGGCAGAGTGGCCTAGTAAGGTTCCTATCTCAGATCAGAGTTACATGAATGACAGCTTACAGCTTCACAGAGAGACAATGAAAAGCCATTCTGCTACTCACATGTTTCCCAAAGCCACCTCTGCTAGCAGAATGAGCCCCACAGGCTCGGCCTGTGATGCGTGACAGTAATTGGCACTTTTGGAAACCATGTCAGCAAAATAGACTCCTTTACCAAACATGTAGCCGGTCTGGGAGAGAAAGAACAAATAAAAAGTAAAATGATGGAGCATTCATACAATCTGCTACTGACTCTGACCCAGGACAGACCCTCCCCTTCTCTCTCTGACCCTCTGTCTCATTCTCCCTCTCGACCCTGTGTCTGTCTGTCTCACTCTCTCGGAACCTCTGTCTGTGAACTCTAGCCTAAATCCTCCACCTGTCTCTCTCCCTAGCCCTGATCCTCTGTCTCTCACCTGAACCCCAGACCTCTCCCAAACCCCACCTCACCCCATTTCATTCTCGCCTGAACTTGCCATCTCTCCCTGGACCCTTCCCTCACCTGGAATTTCTCTCTATCACTCTTTCCCTTTCCCTCTTCCCCAGACCCCTCTCTAAATCGCATCCCAGTCTCTCTGTCTCTGTCTCACCCCTCCCCCATCTCTCACTCTCACCAATCCCTCACACCTCCCTCCCCGTCCACCGTCACTAACCACGGGAGCCTCTGGTGGAGCGATGCGGAGACCCTGTGACAAGATGCCAGCGAAGTTGGTGATGCGGGAGCCGTGCCAGAGCAGCTGTCGGTTGTGGAGTTCGCTGAAGGGCTCGAAACGCTCTTCTTCCCCCTCGCGCTTAATCTTGAAGATCTGTCAGAAAGAGAAAGGAAGGCCCCATGATGTGAAAACCGCCCCATGCCAGAATCCACACGCCACGGAGTGCCCACATTTACCTTCCCGCCACACCCCCCCACCTCCATGTATTGAGGGCTCCATTGTAAAGGCCCAGGGTGAATATAAACCAGCACCAAGGATATGGTCCAGACCCACAAGCTCCAGTGAAGGTGTTGCACACTGTCACACTGGAGCGGACTACTTGCCCATTCTTCCTGTGGCACCTTAGGCTAGCTATTTGACTGCCAAAGGCCTCCCTCCTCACTAATACACCTGAAACAAACCTGGGAGCTGGTTTTAACAGGGGAATCACACCCACAGAGAGAAACCAGGGAGCCAGTGAGACGAAAGGGCCCGTATCTCACTGTTATCAGAGTGTGAGTGAGGAGGCACCGAAAGGAATGGGCAGGAGCTAGGTCCCCGCCCTGGATTCCCTTCAATGTCGCAGGGAAAAGACAATGTGTAGGGTTACAGGGAAAAGGCAGAATGCCATTATGCCATGTTGCATATGTAGACATGACGGGCTGAATGGCCTCCTTCTGCTCTGTAAGAGCTCGGTGGTGCTCTCTATCAGTGTCAGGAACTGCCCCCTGGAGACAGGAAACAATTGCAGGCCTCTGGCAAAACCTGGAGGCTCCCTGCCTCCAGTCCTGATGAAGGGCTTTTGCCTGAAACGACGATTTTCATGCTCCTCGGATGCTGTGCTTTTCCAGTGCCACTCTAATCTCGACTCTGATTTCCAGCATCTGCAGTCCTCACTTTTGCCTGGCCTCTGACAGGAGCCTCCTTGGAAAGGGAGGCAACTCCAAACCTCACATTACCACCCGAAAGGCCTGGCCAAACACAGGCCATGAAACGCCCCCACAGCACTCACCTCCATCACTTCCAGATCGTACTGGTTGTGTGTCACAGCGTGTGTGTTCTTAACATACTCGACGATTAACTTGGCTTCGTCTGTCTCCTTGGTCAGAACCTAAGGCACAGAGTTTAAAAGACAGTAAGGAACCGAGTGATGATGAAACACGCAGTAATGTCAACGTTAGCTCCGCAGTAACCAAGCTAATGGAATGGCTACAACGTGAATGTGAAATCAGGTGAGTGACATGAAACAGCGACGAATGTCTTTAAATAAGATAGTACTCGCGTTCCTCAGGGAGCCCCGCTCTTCCTGACTGATATTAATGACAGAGACTTTGCTGTATGGGCATCATTTTAAAATGTGTGCGGGTGCTATGAAACCTGGAAGTATTGTGATCCGTGAGGATGACAGTGTCAAACTTCAAAAGGTTAAAACTTTAGCAGCCAGCCAGGAGTACATTTCAGAAAGTATATTTCTCTGTTAATGATTAGTTCCTGAAATTGTCTCTCGTGCGAGTTTTGGATGGGGTACACTATTTCATTTTATCAGCTGTTCTTCAAAATAGTCCATACTCAACTTGCCAAATCTGTATTTTCCTTCAAGATTTATGAAACGAAGACAGATGACGTGAAATATCTGTTGAAATAATGCACATCCTAATTGTTTAGCGAGCAGAAATTTTATATTCACATTTGAGATGGTATCAGTTTCCCCTTTTCTGTGTGGTACACTTTCTTCCCAATGTCTCTCTCTCCCTCTGTATTTACATCACTGTTCTCCCTGTATGGGTAATGCTGGAGACACGGATTCATGTCCCATCAAGACACACGGCAAAATTTAATTAAAAGACACATTAGAATGGCGACCAGGCCAATTGTAGAAACTCACTTGGTTCACCAACATTCCATAGGGAAGGAAATTTGCTGTTATATGTTTGTATGTTCATATGTCATTGCCTGGTCTGTATGTGGCTCCAGACACACAGCAATGCGGTTGACTCTTAACTGCCCTCTCAAATGGTCTTGAGAGCCAAATAGCTCAAGGGCAATCAGGCATGGACAGCAAATACCAGCCTTGTCTGCAATGTGTACATCCCCACATGGGAATAAAAGAATAAATCCATCTCTTCACTTCCCCCTCCCATCTACTCTCTTTCCCTCCTTTATTCCTTGCCACTCATGGGGATGGGAATAGAAGCTTGTCATGGAGTCATAGAGATGTGCAGCACGGAAACAAACCTTTCGGTCCAACTTGTCCATGCTGACCAGATATCCTAACCTAATCTAGTCTCATTTACCAGCACTTGGCCCATACCCTCCAAACCCTTCCTATTCATATACCTATCCAAATGTCTCTTCAATGTTGCAATTGTACCAGCCTCCACCACATCCTCTGGCAGCTCATTCCATACACGTACCACCCTCTGTGTGAAAAAGTGGCCCCCTTAGGTCTCTTTTATATCTTTCCCCTCTCACCCTAAACCTATGCCCTCTAGTTCTGGACTCCCCGACCCCAGGGAAAAAGACCTTGTCCATTTACCCTATCCATGCTCCCTCATGATTTTATAAACCTCTATAAGGTCACCCCTCAGCCTCTGACACTCCAGGGAAAACAGCCCCAGTCTGTTCAGCCTCTCTCCCTGTAGCTCAGATCCTCCAACCCTGGCAACATCCTTGTAAATCTTTTCTGAACCCTTTCAAGTTTCACAACATCCTTCCGATAGGAAGGAGACCAGAATTGGATAGATTTATTATCCAACACTTTCAAACGTGTTGTTTTTGAGTGGACTGCCTGCTTTAAGGTTATTATTAAGCTGGAGAAGGTTCAGAAGAGATTTGCCTGGACGTTGCTGGGATTGGAGGGTTTGAATGATAAGGGGAGGCTGGATAGACTGGGACTATTTTTCACTGGAGTACAGGAGGTTGACAGGTGACCTTACAGAAGTTTTTAAAATCATGAGAGATATGGATAAGGTGAATGGCAGCTGTATTTTCCCCAGGCTGTGGAACTTCAAAAATTGGGAGCATATTTTTAAGGTGAGAGGAGAAAGAGTTGAAAAGGTCCTGAGGGGTAATTTTATTTGATAACACAGAGAATGGTTTGTGAGTGGAATGAATTTCCAGAGGAAGCGGGGGGATGTGGGTACAGTTACAATACATTTGGTAAACTATCTTTTATTTGTCAGATATGGGCCTCGCTGACTGGCCAGTATTTGATTAGATTAGATTCCCCTACAGTGTGGAAACAAACCCTTCGGCCCAACTAGTCCACACCGACCCTCCGACGAGTAACCCACCCAGACCCATTCCCCCTAACTAATGCACCTAACACTATGGGCAATTTAGCACTGCCAATTCACCTGATCTTTTGGACTATGGGAGGAAACCCACGCAGACACGGGGAGAACGTGCAAACTTCACACAGACAGTCGGGGGAGACTGGAATCGAACCTGGCACCCTGCCACTGTGAGGCAGCAGTGCTGACCACTGAGTCACCATGCCACCCATCCCCACCTGCCCTTGAACGGAGTGGCTTGCTTGGGCCATTTCAGAGGGCAGTTGAGAGTCAACCATAGTGCTGTGGGTCTGGAGTCGTATGTAGACCAGACCAGGTGAAGATAGCCAGTTCCTTCCTTAAAGGACATTACCGAAGCAGATGGGTTTTTCTCAACAATCAACAATGGTTTCACGACCATCAGTAGATTTTGAATTCAACCATCTGCGGGAGCGAGATTTGAACCCAAGTGCACAGCATCTCTGGATTAATAGTCTAGTGATAACACCAGTTCATGAACAAGGGATCAAAGGGTTTGGGGAGAAAGTAGGAACGGGGATAGTCAGCCATGATCATATTGAATGGCTGAGCAGGCTTGAAGGGCTGATGGGACGAGTTTATGATTGGGATTATGGTTGGCATGAACTGGTTGGACCGTAGGATCTGTTTCCAACCTGGAAGACTTTATGACTCGTAGTAGTTTAATTCCTTTAATCTATATCAGGTTTCTAAAGAAAGACTAAGACAGACAGTATGCACATGTACTACTCGACCACGGCAGCTCTACACCAGTCAGCGTCCCACCCATTTCTTGCACTGCAGCCTTTTCCATGAACTATGTTCATTATTTACTTTTCTGGAGTGACGTTCTTTAGGAATTCTGGCAAGAGGAACAGGGTGGGAAAAGCGATCAACGGCTTCAATTCTAGCAATGGCCACAAATTTTAAGAAACATCCTGCTCAATGTTTACAGCTTTATGCCTCACTGATTAACTTACTGGACTGGTTCTTTTACATTCATTTAACCAGTCAGATTTTTGCAATTGTGATTTTTCTTGTTGTTATCAATTTGTATGTAAATTTGAATAAACATCATGGTACCCAGAATTAGTTTCCAAATGGACAAATGTGGATTGATTGATTTGAGACAGGTCTACAAACGGCCAAGCGGCAGATGAAACCTAATGGAAAGAAGCTCAACGGATTCATTTTGACAAGAAGAATGCAAGAGTTAATGTAACGTTAAAAAGTATAACTGTAATGAAGGGGACCAGAAAACCATCGGCCTGCTATCTCATCGGGTGAGATGAGTGGGGGTGGTTTATCTGGAAGGTCGCGCCTCAGATAAGGGGCGGGGTTGAGAGAGTGGGACCTCTGCGGTAACTTCAGCCGGTGCGGCAATGCTCTGCAGCTGTCCAGCCAACAGAGCAAACCGAAAGGTTGCGGGGAAAGGTCACTGGCGTTTGGCTGAAGTGGAGGGGGGCCCAGAGTCACCTTGATCTGTGTGTGGAGCTTCTCGTAGTTGACGTCGATGGGGTTCTTGGCGTCGTCTTCCTTGCCACCTTTGAGGAGACTGTAGGCGACCTCAATGTCCAGGAGACTGTCCAACATCTGCACCTTGGCCTGGAAATCACAGAGAGGAAGAGCAAGGTCAGGGAGGCAGCACACAACAGGGATACAGTTAGAGAGCTGGGTGACAGAGGAACAAACTGGGATCAAACACAGAAAGCAGGAGTAGGCCATTCAGCCCTTCAAGCCTGCTCAGCCATTCAATATGATCATGGCTGACTATCCCCGTTCCTGCTTTCTCCCCAAACCCTTTGATCCCTTAGAAATATATCAAACTCCTTTATGAAAACACTCAATGTTTTTGGCTACAAAACGGGCAGGTAATTTGACAGGTTCATCACTCTAGGGTGAAGAAATTTCTCCTGATCTCATACGCCCATATTGTTAAACTGTGACCCTTGGTTGGGGACTCCACTGTCATCGGGAACATTGTTCCTGTGTTTACCCTGTCCAGTCCTGTTATAGTTTATAGGTTTCTGAGATTCAGCCCCATATTCTTTGAAACTCCAGTGAAGGGATCCAGTCTCCCTTCATAGATCAGGCCTCAATCTGGTAAATCTTGGCTCCACTCCTCTTAAGCAAGTCTCCTTTAGGTAAGGATGTCCAAATTACACACAGAGGGGCACAGCAAAGATAGGGACGAGGGAGTAAAGTCATAGGCTCTTTGAACTTCTACATTAGGACATTCAAATCCCATTCTGCAGTTACTCCGGAGACTCCATGAATCACTGAGGAAGAGAGGACTATTCACATGCACACATATATATTGTGGGTGGTGAATTTTTTTGGTACTTTCAGAGTTACATTGCACTTTGCTCAAAAACCACATAAGCGACGCTCCTTCATCAGGTGATAGTGGAGGGCTCGATCGTAACACAGAATTTATAGCAAAAATTTGCCGTGTGATGTAACTGAAATTATACATTGAAGAATTGATTGTTACATCACAATGCAAATTTTTGCTATAAATTCTGTGTTACGATCGAGCCCTCCACAATCACCTGATGAAGGAGCGTCGCTCCGAAAGCTAGTGTGCTTCCAATTAAACCTGTTGGACTATAACCTGGTGTTGTGTGATTTTTAACTTTGTACACCCCAGTCCAACACCGGCATCTCCGAATCATGAGGACTATTCCCAGTTACCTGATACACAACCACAGAGACGCACCTCCAGCCCAGCCACGACCAGTTCAACTAAACCCGGGTCACAAGGACAGAGCAGTGCAGTGAGTTACAGTGAGCGAGAGAGGCACAGAGGTGTCTTTAAGATTCAACTCAACTCTGCAATAGTCCTGACATTCTGCAAGAAACTGGACAGAATCTGAAAAACCCTCTGGATATTTCACAAACTATAATGGCACGGCAAATAATTCTTGAAAGTATCTGCGGGCGTAGTGGAGGTGACACTGGACGAGGCCACTGGATCCTTCATGCCTGGAAAACTGGTGGCACCCACCAGCTAGGCCCCACTCTTCAACACCTCGCCCTCCACCCCCACACCCACCTCCCATTTCAGTCAGTGCATTCCAGATCTCAGGAATTACGCAGGGAGTGGCGGACAGCGTGCGTGACAAATTTTGCGTGCCGTGACCCAGCCTCAAAGATAGCGAAGCTTCAGTGAACTTTACTGCCGGCTTACTCTGAAACCGAATTACTGGCTGAGGGGATTCACAACGGGAAAGCCAGCTGGTGCCCAGAACGCTGCGGAATGTATAGCCCTGTCTTGTGGGAAACACCTCCCCTTTCAGCTCTTAAGACCATGAATCCAGTCCCCAGATATCAAGCAGAGCTCTCTCTCTCTATCGCCAACGGTGTAATCTTGACTTGAGTTGATAGCTAGGGACAAGAAACAACTGGCTTGAATAAGTGACAAACCTCAGATCTGAGGGGAATAGTGAGAGGTGCCGCATTTACCAAGAGGGGAGCACTGAAAAGGAATTTATTATAGAGCAAGAGAGATCTACAGCATGGAAACAGGCCCTTCGGCCCAACCTGTCCATGCTGCCCAGTTTTCACAATTAAACTTTTGCTTGCATTTGATCCATATTCCTCCATACCTATCACATCCTGTCCAAATGTTTCTTAAATAACAAAATTGTACTCGCTTTCACCACTACCCCTAGTAGCCCGTTCCAGACACTCACCACCCTGTGTGTGAAACAATTGCCCCTCTCACCTTAAACCTACACCCTCTAGTTTTAGACTCCACTATCATAGGGAGAAGCTGTTACCAACTACCTTAACCATGCCCCTGTTTAAATTTACTGACCTCTGTACGGTCATCCCCTCACAGTCTCAACATTTCCAGCCTCTCGTTATAACTCAAGCTGTCCAGTCCTGGTAGCATCCCAGTAAATCCTTTCTGTCCTTGCTCTAGTTTAATGATATCCTTTCTATGATAGGGCGACCAGAACTGCACACAGTATTCTGAACGGGGCCTTACTGTTAGTCAGCAGTAAAATTCCCAAATGCATCACTGGACCAGGTGGCCATGCAACCCATGCTAGCTCTGTGACAGAGTTACCCAATCAGCTCCACCTCCCTGCTCAATCCCCTTGGCTGTTACGATGTCTGCAATTCTCCTTTGGAATATCAGGAGGACTGAGCTTTCTCAGCCCCAAGGGACGGCTCTCAAATCTTCAAAATCCAACCCCACCAACTCGGTTCTGCATCAAATCTTCCTTCCCTTTGCTCTCTGGCTCCTTTACCCATTCTCTTCAATCCAATGCCTCGGTTAGCGACTCTCCTAACCATAGTCACCCCCCACCCCCAACTACTCCATCATTTTGGAAAATGGAAACATTCTGAATCATTTGAAGTTATTATTTGTTCACAGAATGAAAGTGTTGCTGGCTCAGCCAGTATTTAGTTGCCATCCCTGATTACTCAGAGGGCAGCTACAAGTCAACCATACATTAGGCCAGTCTGGGAAAGGATAAGCAGTTTCCTTCCCTAAAGGACATTGGCCAACCAGATGGTTTTCATAGTCATCGGTAGACTTTTAACTTCAGATTTTTATTAAATCTAAGTATAGTGGGATATGAACACGGGCCCCAGGATATTACCAGGGTCTCTGAGTTAATGGGTGAAAGTGAGGATTGCAGATGCTGGAGATTAGAGTCTAGATTAGAGTGGTGCTGGAAAAGCACAGCAGGTCAGGCAGCATCCGAGGAGCAAGAAAATTGACGTTTCAGTCAGGAGCCTTCAAGAGGAACGAGGCTGGAAGCCTCGGGGTTGGAGAGATAAACAGGAAGGAGGTGGAGCTAGGGAGAAGGTAGCTGAGAGTGCAATAGGTGGATGGAGGAAGGGGTAAAGGTGATAGGACGGAGAGGAGGGTGGAGCGAAGACGGACAGGTGGGATAGATCTTGAGGATGGTGCTGGCTTAATGATCTAGTGCCATTAGCACAGGGCTTTCACTCCTCCCCCGCCACCATCACCCAACACTGTAGTACTGTACACGTATTACCCTCCCCAGTTACCTGGATATAATCTTCGTTGTTCAGGAGAGGTGGTTTCTTCATTCCAAAGTCGTGTGGGATGAGTGTGTAGAAGCGATTGGACAGGTCCAATATCTGAGACTCCACCCCATTGTTAGCCACAACCTTAGCACAGGAAAAGACAGAGGTTTCAGTATGCACATCACAGCTCACAGCTCCTGTTCCTGCCCTTGACTGGAGACAACTGAGGTACACGATGTCCGGCGCACAGTGAGGTACGCAGAGCAGGGCAATGCACTGTCCACTCCACAGTGAGGTACACAGAGCAGGGCAATGCACTGTCCACTCCACAGTGAGGTACGCAGATCAGGGCAATGCACTGTCCACTCCACAGTGAGGTACGCAGAGCAGGGCAATGCACTGTCCACTCCACAGTGAGGTACGCAGAGCAGGGTACTACACTGTCCAGTAGACAGTGAGGTACACAGAGCGGGGTGTTACACTGTCCAGTGCACAGTGAGGTACACAGAGCAGGGTGTTACACTGTCCAGTGCACAGTGAGGAACACAGAGCAGGGTGTTACACTGTCCAGTGCACAGTGAGGTTCACAGAGCAGGGTACTACACTGTCCAGTAGACAGTGAGGTACACAGAGCGGGGTGTTACACTGTCCAGTGCACAGTAAGGTACACAGAGCAGGGTACTACACTGTCCAGTGCACAGTGAGGTACACAGAGCAGGGTGTTACACTGTCCAGTGCACAGTGAGGTACACAGAGCAGGGTGTTACACTGTCCAGTGCACAGTGAGGTACACAGAGCAGGGTGTTACACTGTCCAGTGCACAGTGAGGTACACAGAGCAGGGTACTACACTGTCCAGTGCACAGTGAGGTACACAGAGCAGGGTGTTACACTGTCCAGTGCACAGTGAGGTACACAGAGCAGGGCAATGCACTGTCCAGTGCACAGTGAGGTTCACAGAGCAGGGTGTTACACTGTCCAGTGCACAGTGAAGTACACAGAGCAGGGTGTTACACTGTCCAGTGCACAGTGAGGTTCACAGAGCAGAGTGTTACACTGTCCAGTGCACAGTGAGGTTCACAGAGCAGGGTGTTACACTGTCCAGTGCACAGTGAGGTACACAGAGCAGGGTGTTACACTGTCCAGTGCACAGTGAGGTACACAGAGCAGGGTACTACACTGTCCAGTAGACAGTGAGGTACACAGAGCAGGGTACTACACTATCCAGTGGACAGTGAGGTACACAGAGCGGGGTGTTACCCTGTCCAGTGCACAGTGAGGTACAGAGCAGGGTGTTACACTGTCCAGTGCACAGTGAGGTACACAGAGCAGGGTGTTACACTGTCTAATGCACAGAACAGAGCGATACACTGGGAGGGAGGGAGGGTAAGGGTTTAACACTTTCACGTTGAGCACAGTAGGTTTGCTCGCTGAGCTGCAAGGTTCATTTCCGGATGTTTCGTTAGATAACACCTTCATTGGGCCTACCTAGCAGGGGAACGAAACGTCTGGAAATGAACCTTCCAGCTCAGCGAGCAAACCTACATCGAAAACCTCAACCTGAGCTACATATCTTCTCAAAACCTGCTGAGCACAGTGGGATTTGAAATCTCACCCTGTGAAGGTGTTATCCTGTATCCCTAACCAGTGGGTACTGTAACAGAGAGAGAACTGCTGACTACCTGCTGCACCTCGCTGAGGATGGCATACGCACTCTGGATCTGCCTCTTGCTCAGTTTACCCAGAGGCATCTTCTGAAGGTCAATCTGTTGGGACAAAGATGATGCCAGTAAATATCAGACACTTCCACAGAAATAACAGATATGACCGCATTTCCACACTCAGTGTGTATGTACTTTGTAAATAGGAAAGAACATGTATGTTCAGACATCACAGAAGGAAGACTTTCATTTTAAACATGACTCTAACCTTGCACCTTGAATGCACTGACTGAGCTGAGATGTCACCTTTTTAAATACAACCTTAAGTTATCTTGGGACTGTGACTTGAAAGAAGTTCTGGGATTTACATATTAATCAATTGAAATCTGCATCCACATTTAAGTGATTAAAGACTTAACAGCAATCTAGGTTTGTTTAATATATCGCACCAGTTGTATGATCTTTTGCTATAAATTCTGTGTCCTATGATCCTGCCCCACTGGCTATCTGATGAATGAGTACAGCTCTGAAAGCTAGTGCTTCCAAATAAACCTGGTGGACTGTAACGTGGTGTTGTGTATATTTAACTTTCATTTTAAATACAATGCAGTTTGCAGAGTTAAGAAAACATTTGCTGGTTCTCTTCCATTTCGTCTCTGAATGACCCAGGAAAAGGCAATGATTACACCCTGCAGTCCCACACAGAGCTGCACGGCTGAATAATACCCAATCAGTCCAGTGATTGTTCGCTCCACCACCAGAGCACCACCTGGTGGCTGCAGCTTGTGAGTACAGTGTGACCAGGACCTGTTTACATAGAGAAATCCTATTCTAAATGTACACAGCTTGTTTCAACACACCACAAAGTGCAAACACTGGGACATGATGTCATGTACAGGACATCGTTTAGGCCACTTTTGGAAGTCTCCCTGCGAATAGGAAAGATGTCATTAAACTTGAAAGGGTGTAGAAAAGATTTACAAGGATGTTGCAGGGTTTGAGCTACAGGGGCTGTTTTCCCTGGAGCGACGGAGGCTGAGGGGTGACCTTATAGAGAAATATAAAATCATGAGGGGCATGGATAGACAAGGTCTTTTGAAAAGATTTACAAGGATGTTGCAGGGTTTGAGCTACAGGGAGAGATTGAACAGGCTGGGGCTGTTTTCCCTGGAGCGACGGAGGCTGAGGGGTGACTTTATAGAGAAATATAAAATCATGAGGGGCATGGATAGACAAGGTCTTTTCCCTGGAGTTGGGGGGTAGGGGGGTCCAAAACTAAACAGCATAGGTTTAAGGCGAAAGGGGAAAAATTTAAAAGGAGTCTAAGGGGCAACTTTTTCCACACAGTGTATGGTGGTATATGTATGGAATGAGCTGCCAGAGGATGTGGTGGAGGCTGGTACAATTACAACATTTAAAAGGCATCTGGATGAGTATATGAATAGGAAGGGTCGAGAGAGATATGGGCCAGGTACTGGCAAATGGGACTAGATTAATTTAGAATATCTGGTTGGCATGGACAGGTTGGACCAAATGGTCTGATTTTATACTGGACATCTCTAGGACTATGAATGTATAAGAAGGAAAACTCATGGGCAGGAAATATAGGAGGTTCAGCTGTGGGTATTTCATGGTATCATACAATAGTCCTTTTATAGGGAGCAGTTGCTAATATTTCAGCAGGGAGGCCAACTGAACAGCTTTCAATGCAATGACACAGACATGATGAGCTGAATCGTTTCCAAACTTCTCAAATTAAACCAGAGTGGGGGTCTGAATGGAGCACAATTCTAAGATGCCGTTAACGCTGGTGACACGGTCTGGTTTCCCCCCACAATCTGTCCCGGAAAATTCCTTTGGAGGGTATTCTTTTTCTCAGAATGTACACATGACCCCACAATGACCTCCCCACCGTGCCCCCTCCCCTGCAACCTGCCATACCTCAAACTCCACCATGGCTTTCTTCATACTCTCTACATCGAAGATGGTCTTGATGAGGTCCTGGACGGCTTTGTCCAGCTTGGATTTAGTATTACAATTCGCAGTGAGTTTCTTCACAGCTTCCTCATCCTGTGGGAATGAGAAACATCGATATTCTACTGGCGTTTAGTAGAATGAAAGGGGTGGGGGATGGGGGTGGGGGGTGTGCATCTCGTAAAAACTTCAACAATTCTAACAGGCCGAGACTGGGTAAAATCTACCTGATGACCATGGAGTCCGGAACCAGAGGTCTAAGGATGTAGGCTTGGCCATTTCGGACAGAGGTATGAAGTAATTAATGTCTTTACCCAGAGCCTGTGGAACTTACTTTTACAGAAGGTGCTTGGGGCCAAAACGTTTGAATGTTCCGACAGGGAGTTGGATACAATTCTTGGGGCTGAAGGGAATCAAAAAATGTGGGGAGAAAAATGGGGGCAGCCTAGTGAGTTGGATGGTCAGCCATGGTGTAGCAGGCTTTGAAGGGCCGAATGGCCAACCTGTATTCTTACTTTCTGGATTTCTGAGGGTCATTATTAGTAGATTTGAATTCTAGTGACAAGCGCGGCCAGGACTTGAATTCAGGGGGCTCTTTACCAAAAGCAGTGTGCAGTACCCTCTGGGCTTTACTAATAGTGGTACAGAACATGACAAAAACAAGGCCTCAGCTGGGCATAATCCTCACTCACGCAGTTAACCAGTCGGATCAATGATCTACCTTCGGCACTGACTGACCTCCTGAAAACTTTGCCTTCAGTCCACGTTTCCTGCAGATGACTGCGCTCCCGTCTCGAGTTTATTTATTGGGCCCACCGTCAGAGGAGGACAGTGAGGCCTCAGACGTCCCCCAGTGTCAAGGAGATCGCGCTGGGGTGGGACTTCAGTCCAGAGGGTGCGGCCGGAGAAGCTGCATTTAGTCTCCTTTGAGCAGGAAATGACAGTATGGATCGGCTCTCCAGGGCCAGCAGGGGACAGGATGGGCCTCATGGCCTCCGTGTACACTGCAAAATCTCCACGATGCTAAAGTTAGAGGCGATCTGACACTGGGGGGGGTTCAAAGGTCACTGAATATTTGGAGTGAGAGGCAGGAGGACCAATAGCCAGAGGCAGACAGGTTTATAATCAGTGGCAAAGGGGAAGGGGGATAAACAGAGAGGATTTTCGCACAGCGAAGGTGAGCCATTAATAATGGGGTGTGTGGGGTGGGGTCCTGAGCAGAACAGGAGGGAACCAGGGGCTAACTGGGCAGCAGCTTCAAGGCCTGGCACAGACACAATGGGCCAACTGACCAAGCTTCCGGATCTTTCTGTGACGGGGAGCGGGAGTGGTACTCACCTGGCCGTAGTCGATCTCCAGCGGGTAGAACTTTTTAGGGTATTTGGTGAAGTTTTTGGAGTGCCAGGCGTTGCCCGTCTTTTCCTCATAGAGCCCCAGGAAATGGTCGACGGCTTCCTCTTTGGAGGACATCTTCTCCAGCTTGTTGCCACCAATGGTGGTCCCCACTCGGCCCCAGGACCTGAAGACCCAGTACCTGCGGCGTCGGAACCGAGCAGTGTCAGGGAGCAGCCGCGAACCCGGTCAGAATACCGCCCGCAGCTCCAAAAACAGCAACAACCCTCCCCCCACCCCAACCATCACCTTTGGGGGGGTCTCCCTGCCCCTACTCTCAGGCCGGTTCAGGGAGATCGGCCTTTCTTATCAAATAAAGGCAGGTATCCCATGCGCCCTCCTAACCACCTTATCCACCCTGTCCTGCTGTATCCATGGACTGATCCTCTGACCCCTCTGTACTTCCTAGGGTCCCACCATTAAGGTGTACTCTTAGCTCTGAACCCCGTGGTACATAATGAACACAGACTTCCAGTTGCACAAGCAAGCTTCAACCATCATCCTCTACTTCCTGCCACTAAGCCAATTTGCCCCAGAACATCTTCCATGTGAGACCCTGTCAAAAACCCTTACTGAAGTCCACATGGACTGTATCAACCACACAATCCTCATCTGCACACCTAGTCACCTCTGGAGCATGAGATCGTCAGACGACACGGGGAGGGGTACATAAAAGGGAAAGGGGTGCTGCAATACTGACCAAGGAGTCACCGCAGCGAGGTGGATGACATACTAGAATGTTCCTCAAATGGGGCCATATGGGTGTAACTTAAAAACAAAAAGAGGCAATCAATCATTTTACTGGGAGCGTACCACAGACCACCAAACAGTCAGGGTGGGGTAGTCAAAATGTGAACTGAGGTTTAAACTGACTGGTCTGCATCTCTTTTGACTGTAGAGAAGTTGTAGATACAGAAATCGGGGGAAACACTTGGAACAAATTAACATCGAGAGACAGGAGGTACCTGTGGTTTTAACAGGTGGATACATTCCAGGCTTTGGTGAGATGGATCCCAAGCCATGCTGGGAGGCAAGGGAGGAAATTACAGGGGCTCTGACATTAATTTGCAGAATCTCTCTGGCCACAGAATTGGAGGACAGCTAAATGGGATCAGGGTTTCAAGGAAAGGTGATAAGGCTAAAGCAGGTGATGATAAGCCAGTCAGTCTAACATCAATGATAGTGAAACTACTGCAGCAGTTCTGAGACACAGAATTAATCTCCACTTGGACAGGCATTAATCACTGACAGATCTGCAGCATGGCTTCATCAGGGGAGATCGAATTTGACTGAATTTTTCAAGGTGAATTTGTCAATCCTGCTCCTCCTGATAGCAACAATATCACATCTCCACGTGGGAAGCGACACGCCTCTCAACTCATTTGCTTTACTCACAAATCTCCTTTCAATAAAACTTGTGCCTTCCTTCGATTATCTTTACACTCTGGCTTGTACTGATTTCATTCTTTAACCATACTTGTCAGTCTATCACCACTACAGTCCTGTCATACCATATCCCAGAGTGTGTTGCTGGAAAAGCACAGCACGTCAGGCAGCATCCGAAGAGCAGGAAAATCAACATTTCAGGCAAAAGCCCTTCATCAGGATTCTCTTGCTCCTCGGATGCTGCCTGACCTGCTGTGCCTTTCCAGCACCACACTCTCAACACTGATCTCCAGCATCTGCAGTCCTCACTTTTGCAGATATCATATCCCATCTTCCTGCCAAATTAGCATTAACCTTCATCAGCTGCACTATGGAGCACCGTCCCCTCCCTGCCCCAGCGACAATCCTGGCCCCTTTCCGGTTTAGATACAACCTGTCGGAATTGGACAGGTTCCACCGACCCCAGGCACAGAGCCAGTGATCCAGGAATGTGAAGTCCTGCTCTGACTCTTCTGTTCTGCAATTCGTCTGTTCAGTTTGCCCTCTCCCTGACTCACTCACTGCCAGTGTGCGCACGTGTCTGTGCACGTCAGAGTGTGCGTCTGTGTGTATGTGGTGTGTGTGTGCGCGCGTCTGCGTGTCTGTGGTGTGTGCGCGTCTGCGTGTCTGTGGTGTGTGCGAGTCTGCATATATGTGGTGTGTGTGCGTCTGCGTGTATGTGGTGTGTGCACATCTGCGTGTATGTGGTGTGTGCGCGTGTATGTGGTGTGTGCGCGTGCGTCCGTGTGTATGTGGTGTATGTGTGTGTGTCTGCGTGCATGTGGTGTGTGTGTCTGCGTATATGTGGTGTGTGTGTGTCTGCGTGTGTACGTGTCTGAGTGTATGTGGTGTGTGCGCGCATCTGCTTGTATGCGCTGTGTGTGGGCATATGATGTATGTGGTATGTGCATGCGCGTCTGAGTGTATGTGGTGTGTGTGCGTGCGCGTCTGCACCAGCGTGTATGTAGCGTGTGTCTGTCTGCGTGTATGTGCTGTGTGCGCGCATCTGCCTGCGTGTATGTGGTGTGTGTGTGTGTCTGTGTGTGTACGTGTCTGAGTGTATGTGGTGCGTCTGCTTGTATGTGGTGTGTGCGCGCACGCGTCTGAGTGTATGTGGTGTATGTGTGCTCGTGTCCGTATATGCAGTGTGTGTGCATGTGTGCGTGTCTGTGGCGAGTGTGCGTATCTGCATGTATGTGGTGTGTGTGTGTGCGCGTCTGAGTGTAAGTGGTGTGTGTGTCTGCATGTATGTGGTGTGTGTGCACGTGCGCGTCTGAGTGTATGTGGTGTGTGCGCACGCGACTGCGCCTGCGTGTATGTGGTGTGCGTGTTCGTGTCTGTCTGCATGTATGTGGTGTATGTGTATGTGGTGTGTGGGTGTTTGAGTATATGTGGTGTGTGTGTTTGCGTGCGTGCGCGTCTAAGTGTATGTGGTATGTGCGTGCCTGCGTCTGAGTGTGTATGTGGTGTGTGCGTGCGTGCGCGTCTGCATGTATGTGGTGTGTGCGCGCGCGTCTGCTTGTATGTGGCGAGTGCATGTGTCTGCGTGTATGTGGAGTGTGTGTCTGCGGGGGTGTGTGTGTCTGTCTGCGTGTATGTGGTGTATGCGTGTGTGTCTGCGTGTATGTGGTGTATGTGTGTGGTGTGTCTGCGTGTGTGGTGTGTCTGCGTGTGTGGTGTGTCTGCGTGTGTGGTGTGTCTGCGTGTGTGGTGTGTCTGCGTGTGTGGTGTGTCTGCGTGTGTGGTGTGTCTGCGTGTGTGGTGTGTCTGCGTGTGTGGTGTGTCTGCGTGTGTGGTGTGTCTGCGTGTGTGGTGTGTCTGCGTGTGTGGTGTGTCTGCGTGTGTGGTGTGTCTGCGTGTGTGGTGTGTCTGCGTGTGTGGTGTGTCTGCGTGTGTGGTGTGTCTGCGTGTGTGGTGTGTCTGCGTGTGTGGTGTGTCTGCGTGTGTGGTGTGTCTGCGTGTGTGGTGTGTCTGCGTGTGTGGTGTGTCTGCGTGTGTGGTGTGTCTGCGTGTGTGGTGTGTCTGCGTGTGTGGTGTGTCTGCGTGTGTGGTGTGTCTGCGTGTGTGGTGTGTCTGCGTGTGTGGTGTGTCTGCGTGTGTGGTGTGTCTGCGTGTGTGGTGTGTCTGCATGTGTGTCTGCGTTTGCACTGACAGGGTTCACTGTGAAAGACAGCCCCCTGTATGATAGAGCTCCAAGTGATTCTGCAGGAAACAATCCCCATGACACTAGTGCCCCCTGCCCTGACCCACCCTCATCTTGGGACTCCCTCGGTGTGGGAAAGAACCATCATTGGCACAGCCCTCCCGATCCTGGGACCGTCCCCCTGACCCTGGGACCGCCACCCCCACACCTCCCTGACCCTGGGAGACCCCCGTGACCGGGTGCACGGTAAACCTCTTCTTGTTGTCATCCTCCAGCAGCTGCAGCTTGTAGTAGGAGTTCTGACTGCGGGATATATCCACCAGGCCCAGGGTAGCACTCAGGATCCTGCCGCCCTGCTCAAAGACATGAGCCGAATCCTCCAGCCCTGAAAAACACATCAACCAGGGGGGGCGTGGGATCCTCAGACTCACTCCATATCCCTCTCCGGTTTGCCCTCCCTTCCTCCTGTATCCCAGAGTTACCAGGGGGGTGCCGAAACCTCACGTCAAACCAGCAGCTTGGAACCACACCCACTACTGACCTGGGGGGAGGGGAACCGCACACACCACTGACTGGGAGACCGCACTGACCACTGACTGGGGCGCGGG
The DNA here is from genome assembly GCF_004010195.1 of Chiloscyllium plagiosum. Lineage (NCBI taxonomy): Eukaryota > Metazoa > Chordata > Chondrichthyes > Orectolobiformes > Hemiscylliidae > Chiloscyllium > Chiloscyllium plagiosum. The sequence continues at coordinate 127,731,115 of NC_057712.1, forward strand.
GGTCCGCACTGACCAGGGAACCGCGCACACCACTGACTGGGAGACCGTACTGACCAGTGACCGGGGCGCGGGGGTCCGCACTGACCAGGGAACCGCACACACCATTGACTGGGAGACCGCACTGACCACTGACTGGGGCGCGGGGGTCCGCACTGACCAGGGAACCGCGCACACCACTGACTGGGAGACCGCACTGACCACTGACTGGGGCGCGGGGGTCCGCACTGACCAGGGAACCGCGCACACCACTGACTGGGAGACCGCACTGACCACTGACTGGGGCGCGGGGGTCCGCACTGACCAGGGAACCGCGCACACCACTGACTGGGAGACCGCACTGACCACTGACTGGGGCGCGGGGGTCCGCACTGACCGGGGAACCGCGCACACCACTGACTGGGAGACCGCACTGACCACTGACTGGGGCGCGGGGGTCCGCACTGACCAGGGAACCGCGCACACCACTGACTGGGAGACCGCACTGACCAGTGACCGGGGCGCGGGGGTCCGCACTGACCAGGGAACCGCGCACACCATTGACTGGGAGACCGCACTGACCACTGACTGGGGCGCGGGGGTCCGCACTGACCGGGGAACCGCGCACACCACTGACTGGGAGACCGCACTGACCACTGACTGGGGCGTGGGGGTCCGCACTGACCAGGGAACCGCGCACACCACTGACTGGGAGACCGCACTGACCACTGACTGGGGCGCGGGGGTCCGCACTGACCGGGGAACCGCACACACCATTGACTGGGAGACCGCACTGACCACTGACTGGGGCGCGGGGGTCCGCACTGACCAGGGAACCGCGCACACCACTGACTGGGAGACCGCACTGACCACTGACTGGGGCGCGGGGGTCCGCACTGACCAGGGAACCGCACACACCATTGCTGCGTGTATGTGGTGTCTGCGTGTATGTGGTGTCTGCGTGTATGTGGTGTCTGCGTGTATGTGGTGTCTGCGTGTATGTGGTGTCTGCGTGTATGTGGTGTCTGCGTGTATGTGGTGTCTGCGTGTATGTGGTGTCTGCGTGTATGTGGTGTCTGCGTGTATGTGGTGTGTCTGCGTATTTGGTGTGTCTGCGTGTGTGTCTGCGTTTGCACTGACAGGGTTCACTGTGAAAGACAGCCCCCTGTATGATAGAGCTCCAAGTGATTCTGCAGGAAACAATCCCCATGACACTAGTGCCCCCTGCCCTGACCCACCCTCATCTTGGGACTCCCTCGGTGTGGGAAAGAACCATCATTGGCACAGCCCTCCCGATCCTGGGACCGTCCCCCTGACCCTGGGACCGCCACCCCCACACCTCCCTGACCCTGGGAGACCCCCGTGACCGGGTGCACGGTAAACCTCTTCTTGTTGTCGTCCTCCAGCAGCTGCAGCTTGTAGTAGGAGTTCTGACTGCGGGATATATCCACCAGGCCCAGGGTAGCACTCAGGATCCTGCCGCCCTGCTCAAAGACATGAGCCGAATCCTCCAGCCCTGAAAAACACATCAACCAGGGGGTGCATGGGATCCTCAGACTCACTCCATATCCCTCTCCGGTTTGCCCTCCCTTCCTCCGGTATCCCCGAGTTACCAGGGGGGTGCCGAAACCTCATGTCAAACCAGCAGCTTGGAACCACACCCACTACTGACCTGGGGGGAGGGGAACCGCACATACCACTGACTGGGAGACCGCACTGACCAGTGACCGGGGAACCGCACACACCACTGACTGGGGCGCGGGGGTTCGCACTGACCGGGGAACCGCACACACCACTGACCGGGAGACCGCACTGACCGGGATACCGCACTGACCACTGACCGGTAGACCCCACTGACCACAGTCAATACTGGTGGGGATAATATCTGCTGATGTTCAGGTCCACGTACCAGAGTCAGGGTCCACTGCTGCCCCACCTTTAACCGTCAGCTTCATCTTCTTCTCTGATTTGCCGGATTCTGGAAGAGGCAAACATGAGCAGGTCGCAATTTCACCACGATACAAAGATTATTTTTCTAACCGTGGGGCCTGCCTCCTGAACAAATCCCTTCACTCCACCCAAACCCAGAACCGAACCTGCTACACGGACTGCAGCAACTCGGCACCATCTCAGGAAGGGAACCCTGGGACTCGGCAATAAATGTTGGCCCAACAAAACAGCCCATATCCTGTAAATTAATTCCAAATAAATCACCAACTCTTAAGTTACTCTGACTGACTGCATGAGCCAATGGGAAGGAGTCCCACACCAGGACTTCAGTATGTAATCGGGTTCAGTACTGAGGGAGGTCAGTGTGGAGCGGAAGATTCTGGAAGGTATACGCAGCAGTGTTGGATTGGAAGATTCTGGAAAGATGACGTGGGATCAGAAGATTCTGGAAGGAATACGTGTCAGCATGGATCAGAAAATTCTAGCAGGGAAAAGGTGGCAGCGCGGGATTGGAAGGTTCTGGAAAGTTGACGTGGGATTGGATGATTCGGGAAGGAAGGCGTGTCAGCACAGTTCAGAACATTCTGGAAGGAATAGGTGGCTGCACGGGATTTGAAGATTCTGGAAGCGTGTGATGTGGAATACTCGTCCCAACAGCAACCTGCCCTTTGTTACAAATTCAAGACCGTATCAAGTTATTTCTGATATTGACGTTTGTGGGAGCTTGCTGTGCAGAATTAGCTGTTGTGTCGCTAACTTACAAGCATTTACGCAACAGAAGTTATTGTGCGGCTCTGAGGTTTTGGAGTACTAACAGGCACTATATAAATGCAGCTCTTTGAGTGAAGCTCTATTACCTTGCTCCTGCTTGACTTTACCACTGGAGTTCTTTGTGACCTTGCTGCCAGTGGATTTCCCAGCGACAGGGGGGTCCTGCACCACCTCAGGGGTGAGCTCAGCTCCCCACGATGAGATCCCGTGCACCGACAACAATTCCTGAAGGCCTTTCCCTGACCGCAAGTCGTCAAGGAGATCCTCGGAAACCACACGGACATTGGCTTCCTTCACCTCCTCCATCTTCTTCGACATTTTGTCCAACTCCTCTGTGGAAAAAAAAAGGTTACCAGCAATCAATCAGTCTGAACCACCGAGGGGAAAGACCCAACAGAAACAGGCCATTCAGCCCATCAGGCCTTCTTCTATTGTTGTTAAAGAACATAACATTCAGTCCCCCAGACCTGTACTACCACTGCAGAGAAACATTGTAACTGGAAGCCTCTAATCTCTCAAACAGAAAGGAAAGCTCCCTTTACTCTTTCAAGTAGAAAACAAAGGTCCTGCAGCAACGTCCCCAATAAACACCGCCAGGGCAGGGACAATAAGGAGTTAGACACTGAATAAAGCTCCATTTAATCTTTTAAACTGAAAATAAACCCCCCTCCACAACCAACACTCCCCGGAAATATACAGCACGGGATGATACAAGATTAAGTCTCCTCTCATCTTTTAAACAGGAAGTAAACTTTCCAACAAACAATGGCAAGACAGCACAGCCCAGGGTTAGACAGAGTAAAGCTTCTGTTGCCTCTTTTAAAATAAAGCTCTCTCAACACTCTCTCCATCAAACGCTCCCAGGACAGGAACTGCACAGACTGAGACACAGGGTAAGACTATCTCCACTCTTGTAAATGGCAAGTAATTCTCCATCTCCTCTTTTAAAGCTCCCCCAGTGTTGTTTGTATCACAGACTCCCAGGGCAGGGACGGCACTGGGTTAGACACAGAGTAAAGCTTCCTCCACTTTCAGTTCAAAAGAGTAAAGCTCCCTCGATGCTGCCCCCATTAAACACTCTAAAAGCGCAAGGCAGAAGGAGCACAGACCGGGCAGAAGACAAAACCAACCCGTGGGCATCACTGCCAATCCCAGCGCAGCCAAGTGGGGCAAGGGGGAGTGAGAGAGGTGGGGCAAGGGGGAGTGAGAGAGGTGGGGCAAGGGGGAGTGAGAGAGGTGGGGCAAGGGGGAGTGAGGGTGGAAAGGGAGGGGTGAGATAGCAAGGAGTGCCAACTTTATCCTCATCCTCAATCCAATGTGGAAATGGAGGCAGTGAGCTGCCAGAGGTTAGGGCTGGGGTACGGTGCGTGGGGAGGGGAGGGCAGGGCAGGGGGTGGGTTATACACTGGGCTCCTGCTGTGCGGAACACCACTGATCATTCACGTACTCTGAGAGCTAATGCACAGCTTGGCTTTGCTGGCTGTGCTTGTGATTTTCCCTCCAAACTCCTCCACCAGGGTCTTCAGCTCGTCCTTCTTCTTCGAGAGCTTTCCCAGGATGAAGACCTTCATGTTTGCGAGAGGTAAACCTACACAGACAGACACAAACAGCAGAGAAGCAGGATCCAGTTAAAGAGGTGGAATATCTACCCTGCCCTACCCCAGTAATACTGCACTGACCCAGAAAGGAGATAGCTCCAGCCTCATTTCCTGTTCAGGAGCCTACGACTGACTTCAAGGTATGGCACACAGCATTTCACGTAGCTCAATACTGGAGCTCCCTATATCTCTGCTCTAGAGCACTCAGCTCCGCACGGGGGCTCTCTCCTCTAGTCTCATTCCTAGTCCCAGCTCGGCACTGGAGCTCTCTCCTCTGGTCCCATTCCCAGTTCCAATTCCAGGATGGGGTTCTTTCCTCCAGCCCCAGTCCCAGCTCCGCGCTGGAACTCCCTCCTCCAGACCAAGGCGCAGCTCCGCGCTGGAGCTCCCTCCTCCAGACCAAGGCGCAGCTCCGCGCTGGAGCTCCCTCCTCCAGCCCGAGCCCCAGCTCCACGCTGGAGCTCCCTCCTCCAGCCCCAGTCTCAACTCCGCGCTGGAGCTCCCTCCTCCAGCCCCAGTCCCAGCTCCGCGCTGGAGCTCCCTCCTCCAGACCAAGGCGCAGCTCCGCGCTGGAGCTCCCTCCTCCAGCCCCAGCCCCAGCCCCAGCCCCAGCTCCGTGCTGGAGCTCCCTCCTCCAGCCCCAGCCCCAGCTCCACGCTGGAGCTCCCTCCTCCAGCCCCAGTCCCAGCTCCGCGCTGGAGCTCCCTCCACGCTGGAGCTCCCTCCTCCAGCCCCAGTCCCAGCTCCGCGCTGGAGCTCCCTCCTCCAGCCCCAATCCCAGCTCCGCGCTGGAGCTCCCTCCTCCAGCCCCAATCCCAGCTCCGCGCTGGAGCTCCCTCCTCCTGCCCCAGTCCCAGCTCCGCGCTGGAGCTCCCTCCTCCAGCCCCAGTCCCAGCTCCGCGCTGGAGCTCCCTCCTCCAGCCCAAATCCCAGCTCCGCGCTGAAGCTCCCTCCTCCTGCCCTAGTCCCAGCTCCGCGCTGGAGCTCCCTCCTCCAACCCCAGTCCCAGCTCCGCACTGGAGCTCCCTCCTCCTGCCCTAGTCCCAGCTCCGCGCTGGAGCTCCCTCCTCCAGCCCCAATCCCAGCTCCGTGCTGGAGCTCCCTCCTCCAGTCCCAATCCCAGCTCCGCGCTGGAGCTCCCTCCTCCTGCCCTAGTCCCAGCTCCGCGCTGGAGCTCCCTCCTCCTGCCCTAGTCCCAGCTCCGCGCTGGAGCTCCCTCCTCCAGTCCCAATCCCAGCTCCGCGCTGGAGCTCCCTCCTCCTGCCCTAGTCCCAGCTCCGCGCTGGAGCTCCCTCCTTCAGCCCCAATCCCAGCTCCGCGCTGGAGCTCCCTCCTCCTGCCCTAGTCCCAGCTCCGCGCTGGAGCTCCCTCCTCCAGCCCCAGGCCCAGCTCCGCGCTGGAGCTCCCTCCTCCAGCCCCAGGCCCAGCTCCGCGGCTGGAGCTCCCTCCTCCGGCCCCAGGCCCAGCTCCGCGCTGGAGCTCCCTCCGCCAGCCACAGGCCCAGCTCCGCGCTGGAGCTCCCTCCTCCAGCCCCAGGCCCAGCTCCGCCCCCATCCATCTATCCAGACTCTAAATCTCTTCGGAAAGGTTTTTGGAACAGATCCCATACACATTATCTCAAGAGAGGCAATCCAGCTCCCACTCTCCTGAAGAGATTATTTTTAAATTCCTCTCGCCTGTTGGAATACTGTTATAAGAGAGATGCCCCAGGCGAGGGCCAGACTTGCCTTACACAGTGCGATCCCACACCAGGCTTTCCCTACCTGCAGGTTCCGAGGGAATGGCAGGATCAGCAGAGGCTGGAATTTCGGAACTCGACGTTGGGGCGGCAGGCGGGAATATCCGGACATGCTTTTTGAATTTGAACTTCTTCAGGTAGGGAATCTCATGGAATTCCTAGAGAACACAGAATTCCACAGGTGAAGGATAATTGTGCGGACAGAGGCCAGCCTGGTTTGAGTGGGGGGAGAGCTGGGACAAGAGCAGGTCCATCCGGCCTGCAAACCCCCGAGTCTCCTGCTCGAACATCCACTCAAAAAGCTGTTCCTCAGAATCAAAACGTCTTTAATCCAAAATACAAACTGCAAAACTGCCCTCGCGGGATTTGAAGACCCATTCGTCGACTCCCTCCAATCCGGGGTATCCTGACCACCGTCTACTAAACCCTTTTGTGTACCAGACAATCAGCAGAAGAGAAACATTTCTGCAGAAATCATTTATCATTTCCAACTACACCTACCCATATGTACACTTCGAAAAGGAAATCATACAAACAGTCTTTGAAGAGGGAGGTCAACCTTAAAAATACACATTAACAAATAACTTGTATCTGCCCGGGTTAAAGTTTAGAACATAACTTGGCAGTTAACTGTCAATCATCATTATTGCTGCATTCTACCTCTATCTGAGTCCATCTGCCAACCAATTTGCACTCTCCCCTCGTGCAGTATAAGTGTTATTTTCTCCCCATTGAACCACTATTCTTACAAGCTGTCCTGATGAATAAGAGGTGTGAAGCTTTGAGAAATGGTGTCTTTGTTGCAACTGTATTCAAGAGCTGCTCTGCCAATAATTTGTTTAGAAAAGTGAGAACCTAAGAAGGGACGATTTGCAACCTCCTGGGTGATACACCACAGGAGGCCATTTTGCCAATAGCCCCACATGCCTGTTCCAACCCTCACTGTGTCACAGTCTCCACGCTCTATGTTTGCTTTAAAAGGAAGGATCGAAGAACATGGTGAATCCTCGTCTTCTACTAAAGAGTGTGGAGATCAGCTGAGACCCCTGCCTTCAACAATCCCCCAAACCCATCCCCACTCCAGCTGAGACCTCCCGCCCTCCCCGGTCTCTCGCCTTTACAGCTGATGAGGCCTGCAGCAGTGTCTGACCACAGACTCGGGTTTGGGATTGACCAGGTCTTATTTAGGAATGGAAGTGACAGCTGAGCGGCCGACGCCTTGTGGAGTTTACAAGCCCCAAGTTAGCCTGGCTGCTATGGTACCGTCCCCTATGGGGTCTATGCGGTAGTGCTCTGTGCTGCCTCCTCATGCAAGCTGATGGTACAGCAGCACACTGCCACCTGATGGTGGAGGACTGAAACTGCGGCTCGTCACACCACTGGACAGAGCCGGATAAACAGAATCTAATGGAAGTATGAGGCAGCAAATGGAAGATCAAAAGATGTAAGCCCAGAACATCTAAGCAGCAAATGCTCTGAGCCAAGTGACGTGCAGCAGACCCAGAGAAGTGCCAACCCCTGGCCAGCAAGGACAATGGAAGGAACTTGCAATTAATTCGCGACTTCAGGATATTCCAAATCCCTGTCCGTCACAGGGACTGGGGTCCTTTTACGTTGCAGCCCAGAGCTCCTCAGACAATGCACTCTAACTTGGAAGGAGTTCTTTCGCTGTAAAACACTTCTGTACAACTTAAGGGCACATAACACACTACAGAAATGCAAGTTTGTCACTCAATGTAACAAGTTGAGAAAAGCAAGATCCCACAAGGAGCAATGAGACACAGTAAGTAGATAATCTGCTTTTGTGATGCTGGTTGAGGGCTAATTCCCCTGCTCTCCTCCAAAACAGGGGCATGGGAAATGCAGTGAGCAACAGGCGAGCTCCCCTGACACGGTAGCACTTACCGAGTGCAGCGCTGGACTACCAGGCCTACAACCCAGAGTGGGACTTGAACTCCCCAAGCTTCACCAGATAGAACAAGCAGACTGCAACCAGCAGAAGAGGCCTGTCACGTACCTTTGGAGTGAGCCAGTCCTTGCGAGTGGGCGTCTGGGTGCTGGCACTACACTTGGTCCAGGCAGTGATGTTACCAGTGCAGCAGTAGGCATCTCCTTTCAACAATAACTGCCCTTTGCATTCCTCACAGGGCAGCAGTGCTCCAAATGCCATCCCGTCCGACACCTGGTCCAAGATCTACACCAGAACAAATACACGTGAAGGGCATGCTGCCACACAGGAAGCAATCTCACCACCAGCACCCACTGGAAGGGCACTACACCAAGGGTGTCTGCCATCTCTGTGCCTCAATGCCATCACAGCACTCCAGGGCACTGATACCAACACTCCATTGCACTGTCCTTTACCTTGGTGCCACTAGACACCAAGAATTGGGATATCTATGCTCACCAGGACATACAGTGGTAGCACAGTGGTTAGCACTGCTGCCTCACAGTGCTAAGGTCTACGTGAACATGGATTTCCCATGGGTGCCCCAGTTTCCCATTACAGTCCTAGGATGTGCAGATTAGGTGGATTGGCTGTACTAAATTGCCCCATAATGTCCAGGGATGTGCAGGCTAGGTGGGTTAGCCATAGGATATGCTGGGTTACAGGGATAAGGGGTGCTCTGGGTGGGATGCTTTTCATAGAGTTAGTGTGGACTCAATGGGCCAAATTACTTTTATCCACACCCTGGGGAATCAATGAGGTAGAGGGAAACACCATTCAAACACACTGACTGACCACAGAATTATAACCACAGCAGAGTTGTACAGCTGTCATTTTGGAAGGTCGTTTCCAGGAGCGGGAGTATGGGCAGCTGAACCAATCACAACAGGAGAGGTAGTGGCAAGTGAGCCAATCACGGCAGGGGAGGCAGCTGCGGGTCAGCCAATCACGGCAGGGGAGGCAGCTGCGGGTCAACCAATCACGGCAGGGGGGGCAGCTGCGGGTCAACCAATCACACGGCAGGGGGGGCAGCTGCGGGTCAACCAATCACTACAGGGGAGGCAGCTGCGGGTCAACCAATCATGGCAGCGGAGGCAGCTGCGGGTGAGCCAATCACGGCAGGGGAGGCAGCTGCGGGTGAGCCAATCACGGCAGGGGAGGCAGCTGCAGGTGAGCCAATCACGACAGGGGAGGCAGCTTCGGGTGAACCAATCACAGCAGGGTAGGCAGCTGCGGTGAACCAATCACAGCAGGAGAGGCAGCGGTAGGTGAGCCAATCAAAATGGTTGGGCAGGATTGGAGGTGAAGAAGCCAATGGGGCATTTGGCCAATTAGGTAACATTTTAAATATACCAGGCCCTCCTTCCAGATTGACACACACTGCTTTCCAAACCAACCCTGTCAAGGACGTTCAAAATGAAAGCTAACGTCATTAAGATTTACTTTCATACGCTTGAACAGAGAGGGAGGGAGGAGGTATTAGCGGTTTGAACAGGCTTGAAAACACATACATCGCCAGGGTCAGATGACACGAATCCCAGGTTTCTGTGGAAGCCAAGGGAGGAGCCTCCCAGCATGAATATTCAAACCCTCTCTGGCCACAGGAAAGGTGCCCAAGGACTGGAGGGCAGTGGTATTCAAGATAAAGCACAAAGAGATTACGGGCCAGTGAGTCTGATATCTGTGGTGGGGAAACACAGAGGGAGAATTCATCTCCACTTGGTAAGGGGAGGTCATAATCTAACAAAACTGATTGAATTTTTCAAGGTAGTGATTGTGTGTGTAGATAAGGGTAGTGCAGTTGATGTCATCTACATGGACTTCAGTAAGGCTTTTGGTAAGGTCTCCCATGGCAGACTGATCTAAATAAAAATTAGGAGCTATTTGGATCCAGGGCAATTTGGCAAAATTGGCATATCAACAGGGAGAGGAGGTTGTTGGTCAAAGGGTGTGTGTGTGTGTGTCCCTGTGTGCACGTGTGTGCGAGTGTCTGTGTCTGTGTGTGCGCGAGTGTCTGTGTGTGCGCGTGAGTGTCTGTCCGTGCACATGTCTGTCTGCGCGCATGTCTGTCTGCGCGCATGTCTGTCTGCGCGCATGTCTGTCTGCGCGTGAGTGTCTGAGCGCGCATGTCTGTCTGCGCGCATGTCTGTCTGCGCGCATGTCTGTCTGCGCGCATGTCTGTCTGCGCGCATGTCTGTCTGCGCGCATGTCTGTCTGCGCGCATGTCTGTCTGCGCGCATGTCTGTCTGCGCGCATGTCTGTCTGCGCGCATGTCTGTCTGCGCGCATGTCTGTCTGCGCGCATGTCTGTCTGCGCGCATGTCTGTCTGCGCGCATGTCTGTCTGCGCGCATGTCTGTCTGCGCGCATGTCTGTCTGCGCGCATGTCTGTCTGCGCGCATGTCTGTCTGCGCGCATGTCTGTCTGCGCGCATGTCTGTCTGCGCGCATGTCTGTCTGCGCGCATGTCTGTCTGCGCGCATGTCTGTCTGCGCGCATGTCTGTCTGCGCGTGAGTGTCTGAGTATCTGTCTGTGTGAGTCTGTCTGTGCGCGCGTGTCTGTGCGCGCGTGTCTGTCTGTGCGCGCGTGTCTGTCTGTGCGCGCGTGTCTGTCTGTGCGCGCGTGTCTGTCTGTGCGCGCGTGTCTGTCTGTGCGCGCGTGTCTGTCTGTGCGCGCGTGTCTGTCTGTGCGCGCGTGTCTGTCTGTGCGCGCGTGTCTGTCTGTGCGCGCGTGTCTGTCTGTGCGCGCGTGTCTGTCTGTGCGCGCGTGTCTGTCTGTGCGCGCGTGTCTGTCTGTGCGCGCGTGTCTGTCTGTGCGCGCGTGTCTGTCTGTGCGCGCGTGTCTGTCTGTGCGCGCGTGTCTGTCTGTGCGCGCGTGTCTGTCTGTGCGCGCGTGTCTGTCTGTGCGCGCGTGTCTGTCTGTGCGCGCGTGTCTGTCTGTGCGCGCGTGTCTGTCTGTGCGCGCGTGTCTGTCTGTGCGCGCGTGTCTGTCTGTGCGCGCGTGTCTGTCTGTGCGCGCGTGTCTGTCTGTGCGCGCGTGTCTGTCTGTGCGCGCGTGTCTGTCTGTGCGCGCGTGTCTGTCTGTGCGCGCGTGTCTGTCTGTGCGCGCGTGTCTGTCTGTGCGCGCGTGTCTGTCTGTGCGCGCGTGTCTGTCTGTGCGCGCGTGTCTGTCTGTGCGCGCGTGTCTGTCTGTGCGCGCGTGTCTGTCTGTGCGCGCGTGTCTGTCTGTGCGGTGAGTGAGTGTCTGTGTGAGTGAGTGTCTGTGTGAGTGAGACTGCGTGTGTGTGAGAGAGCAGAAGCCTATGTCCAATCCAGTGTTGTACAGGGATCAGAGCTCCCTCCTAGTTGTGTACGTTAATGATCTAGACATGAATGTAGGAGGAACCATCAATAAGTTCACAGAGGACAGGACAATTGGTGATGGAATTTAACCCTGAGGAGAGAGAGGTGGGAAAACTAACAAAGCAAAGGAGTCCATGTGAATGATAGGACCCGGGAACGTATGGAGAATCAGAGGGGTCTGGGTGAGAATGTCCATAGATCCCTGAATAGAGCAGGACAGGGTGGAGAAGGTGGTTAGGAGGGCACATGGGGTACCTGCCTTTATTAGTCACGATATTAAATACAAGAGCATGGAGGGTATGTCGGAGATGTACACAGCATTAAGCGAGGCCACAACTGGAGTGCTGTGTGCAGTTCTGCTCAATGCACTGTCGTAAGGATGTGGTTTCACTGGAGACAGTGTAGAGGAGATTCACCAGGATGTTGCTTGGGATGGAGGGATTCACCTACGGAGAGAGACTGGTGAGGCTGGACTTGTTTTCCTTTGAGCAGGGAAGGCTGAGGGGGGATCTGGTGGAGTTCTTTGGGAAAGATTTCCCCATAGTAGAGGTATCAATAAACAGGAAGCAGCAAAATGGTGGGAACCCTCGAGAACATATAAGTAGTATTTCACTGAGAACTTGAAACACCGTAATAGATAAGGACACACTGGAAAGTGAGATCAGAATGGACGGATGCTTGATGGCTGGAATGTACCTGATGGGCTGAAGGGCCTCTTTGTGTGATGTTAAATCCCTATGACTGGAGAACCGATTCCAGCTGTCAATGTGAGGGGCAAACCTGATGACCCTGAGTCTCAGACTCACTGACTGGGCTGTGGACAGGGTAGAGATTCTCATCACCCACTGGCTGACAACTTTGCGTCTGACAGAGGAAGGACTGATGTCACTTACAGCTGCCTCTCCTGAAGCCACTTCTTGCTTGTTGGCAATTAAAAGCTCTCGGAGATCATTGGTAGAACAGCACTTCTTCAATTCGTCCTTAATATTCCAGATCAACTGGCTCTGCTCCTGCAGAGGGACAGAGAGAGCATGTGTGAGAGTGATCCTGCTGACAGAGAGGGAGGGAAAACATTGTGAAAGAATGAGAGAGAGAGAGAGAGAGAGAGAGAGAGAGAGAGAGAGACTGCAGACTGACAAAGAGAGAGATTTAGAGAGAGCTCTTGCAAGGAGAAAGAGAAACAGAAAGAGAGACAGAAAAAGAAGAGAGTTCTTGCAGAGAGAGAGAGGGAATGAGAGAGTGAGAGAAGGTTCCTGGAGGAAGCAGAGCAGCTGAGGGGACAGGGGTGAAGTTCTCCCTGAAGGTCGATGTGTTTTTGTTTGTGGGTGTGATCCCAGGCTGGGAGCTGAGTGGCCAGACACTGGAATCAGATTTACCCCCAGAGAGGGCTGTTCCTAACTACACCCACCCCCACTCCCTCCCCAAACCCCCGTACTCCCTCACAACCCCCTCTCCCCCACAATCCCCTGTCCTCTCC
>NC_057712.1:127744458-127768671 GCF_004010195.1 Chiloscyllium plagiosum
ACCCCCGTCCCCACCTTCAGCTCCTTCTCCAGTTTTGAAACATTCTCTTCCTTCCTGTTTTTCTTCTTTGCTGTCGCTTCCCCATCGACTGTGTCTGCCTTTCTTTTCCTGAAAGCAAAACGCAACAACTATTAAACTGTGGCGAGTAGAGGGGGGTGGATTCCAGCAACATCAAAAGGTGAAACCGACTAGGGATGTTCTCACCGGGAACAAAGCAGATTGTGAGGAAGGGTTGGTCTGTTTAAGCTGGTCTAGATCATGACAGGGTCAGAGAAGGCACATAAATTAAAGCTCTCCCCATGAAATAATCGCCCGTGGATGAGGGGACACAGATTTAAGGTTTTGGACAAAGACATAGAGAGGAGAGAGGAAACAGGAAGAGGAACCTTTTACTAATCTCAACAATGGTGGTATAATCTAGAAAGGAAATTGCCTTCAGGTGACCAGACAATCTGCAAGGCTCCAGGGACAGAGTGGGCAAAAGGGCTGGCTGCAGACTGGGTTGGTAATGGAGACCAACATGGCCTCTCATTATGTCATTACATCACTGACGGAACACTTGATTGGCTGAGACACAGTGTCACAGTCCCAGGTGAGCCTAGAATAAGACTTGCACTTATACACACCCTGCCAGCCAAAGCAAAGGCAGGCACTGGCATAGTGGGGATATCACTGGGCGAGTTATCCAGAACCCTGCGGTCGTGTTCTGGGGACATGGGTTCAAGTCCCAGCCCAGCAGATTATTAGACTAGACGTTAGACCATATAACCGCTGTCGTCAAAACCCATCTGATTCACTCACCTCTTTCAAGGGAGGGAATTCTGCCGGCCTTACCTGGTCTGGCCTACACGTGACTCCAGAACCACAGCCAATGCGGTCAACCCTCTGCCCTCTGAAATGGCCAAGCAAGCCACTGCGTTCAAAGGCAGTCAGTCAATCAGCCAGCAACACTCATATCCCATGGACAAACCAACACATTGTCGTGTAGCTCTGTTAAGCCTTGCCTGACAGGGCAGTACTCTGCTGCACTGAGTCAGTGAGCGGAGACATAGTGGGACTCTTCACCTTGGCTCATCACCTCCTCCCCAAACACACACTGAGCTCACAGAGAGATATTTATATAAAACCAGGGGCACATCTCTGTGGAATGGGCAAACTGGAGGGAGGGGGTGGTAACATTAACCAATTCTCCAAGTCTAGCACCCAAATGTTTCACAATATGTTACAAAGGGTCAAGCATTAAAATCTGCACCTCCAATCTCTTTCTCTCTCCACTAAGTCCGCACCACTGACATTTGCAATTTTTTGTTTGAGATGCTCCTATTCATGGGAGGTGGCTTGTCAGTCAATCCCTTGCCTCCCTCTGGGATAAGAACAAGGGGAATCTGTTCTCAAGAAGGTCCTGGTTGAGAGGCCACTGGTGGCGTTGAAAGGAAACCTGACAACACACTGGCACTAATGATCAGCTCCTTTCCCCAGTTCCCCTCAGAGTACAGAGGAGCAAGCAACGTGTTTTCCCTCAGTGTCCTGTCAGCTCCAGCCCGCCTCCAGTGACCTGGGCCTTATAAGTATCTTCTTAACGAGAGCAGCAAAACATAGGTTCGAGAGCTCCTCACAACACGTTACAGCTCCTCAAGACGGACAAATCAAGTGCATCGTGTGACACACGGATGGCCCAGGTACACAATCAGTGCAGAATAGAATAGATTGGATCAGCATAAAATCCCTATGGTGTGGAAACAGGCCCTTTGGCCCAACAAGTCCACACTGACTCTCCGAAAAGTATCCCGCCCAGACCCATTCCCCTACTCTATTGCTCTACATTTACCCCTGACTAATACACCTACCCTATCCATCCCTCAACACCGTGGGCAATTTAGCATGGTCAATTCACCTGACCTGCACATCTTTGGACTGTGGGAGGAAACCGGAGCACCCGGAGGAAACCCACGCAGACACGGGGAGAATGTGCAAACTCCACACAGACAGTCCCCCGAGGCTGGAATCGAACCCGGGTTCCTGGTGCTGTGAGGCAGCAGTGCTAACCACTGAGCCTCCGTGCCGCCCAGGTAACGGAGGTTACAAGCTAGTTTCAGATTGGAGTAACAGGTCGCTAATTTCCTATCCAGAAGTAAATCTGCCATTCTCACCAGAACTGGTCTTAACGAGACCGCGGCACGGTGGCACAGGGGGCGGCACGGTGGCACAGTGGTTAGCACTGCTGCCTCACAGCGTCAGAGACCCGGGTTCAATTCCCGCCTCAGGCGACTGACTGTGTGGAGTTTGCACGTTCTCCCCGTGTCTGCGTGGGTTTCCTCCGGGTGCTTCGGTTTCCTCCCACCATCCAAAGATGTGCAGGGTCAGGTGAATTGGCCATGCTAAATTGCCCGTAGTGTTAGGTAAGGGGTAAATGTAGGGGTATGGGTGGGTATCGCTTCGGCGGGGCGGTGTGGACTTGTTGGGCCGAAGGGCCTGTTTCCACACTGTAATCTAATCTAATCTAATATGTGACTCCAGACCCACAGCCAATGTGGTTCACCCTTACCCACTCTCACTCAGAGTCAGCAGCATTTTCTAACACTGGCTAAAATGTGACTCACAACACTCGAGCGGAAAGAGGGACTCAATGAATGGCAGGGTATTAGAAGACTCAGAGGAACAGAGAGATCTGTTCTGAACGAGGATCACTGGGTCTGAAACATTAACTCTGCCTTCTCTCCTCAGCTGCTGCCGGACCTGCCAAGATTCTCCAGAAATGTCTGCTTTTGTTTGGAATCTTGGGGGTGCTTGTCCACAGATCCCTGAAGATGGCAGGACAGGTTAATAGGGGCATTAGGAAGGCAAACAGGAAACTTGGAAGAGATTCACCGGGATGTTGCCTGGGATGGAGATGATGAAGAGAGGCTGGATAAGCTCAAGTTGTTTTTATTAGAGTAAGGAAGGTTGAGGGGGACCTGACTGAGGTGTGTATGGGTGTATAAAAAGCTGCTGTTTCCCTTAGCTGAACAAGGGGCATAATTTTAAGGTGATAGGCAAGAGGTTTAATCTTGAAAAAGTACTTGGGTGAGCATTGAGTGTCATAACATTGCAGATTATGGGCCAAATGCAGGCAAGTGGGGTTAGTGTTGATTCAGTGTAGTTTTTGGGAGGTCAAGCATCCTCTTGTGTACTGTATGATTCTCTGAGGGAGAGGTGGAGAACAGGATCCCAGAGAGGAACACTCAGTTCAGCAGCTTGGCTTTGCAGGTATAGGCCAATGGAAATAGAAATAGGGAAGGAGAGAAGATGGAAGCTGGAGGGACGAGAAAGACACAGAAAGACAGCGAGAAAGAGAGAGAGAGAGAGGGCGAGTGAGAGAAAGCATGAGCGAGAAAGAGAGAGCTAGAGAGAGAGAGAGATTGGCAGAAAGAGAGAGAGACACGAGAGAGCCAGAGAGACAGCGAGGAAGCCAAAAAGTGAGAGAGAGCCAGAGAGAGAGGGGAAGACAGATACAACAGAGTGTATTGGATACAAGAACTGGAGAAATTCAAAATATGAGGGCTTGAAATGTAACAGAAAAACGGAGAATGCTGGAGAAAATCAGCAGCATTAATGGAGAGAGAATCAGAGTTAACGTCTCAAATCTGAGAGTCCCCATCAGAACTGGGAGATGATTAAAATCTGTCTTACCTTTCTTCCTTGCTCTGCAGTTGGTCATAATAAATCAGATTTGAATATCTCCCAGTTTTGACGAAGGCTCAAGTGATCTGAATCATTAACTATCTCCCTCGCTGTGTCGGTACAGAGACACGGCCTTTGGCCAGTATTTTCAGCAGTGGTTAAACACTTCGACAGCCTTCTTAGTGAACTGGAGTAACCGTTATGTCCCTCCCAACCCCTTCAGTAACCTGGGAAGCCTGGCAGTCACTACGATGACACACAAACCGAGCCAACTGGGGCACAGCAAGATTCCAGAAACATTAATGGATGGGATCAGCTGTTTAGAGGAGGCCGCTGGATAAAGGTCAACCAGGTAAGAGGGCAGAACGTCCCACCTCAGTTATCAAACGGTGGGCCGTAGAAGGTGGTGGGGGGGGGGGCCGTTGTGTGTGTGCGCAGTGATGGAAATGGGTTTGTGGTTAATTCTGCTACCTGCCGTCCACTGAGAGTTTACATCCTACTAAGCAAACAGGACGCACTGGTGATGGTCAGAGAGTCTGAATGTGGAGTCAGACTGCAGGGAAACACAGTCTCAGAGCTGGGGGGGGGGGCAGGAGTGGAGTTGCCTTTATTGGAGGGGGGGGGGGGGGGAAGAGGAGGAGGGGTTGTTACATTGCAAGGAGTATCCCAGTGATGGTCTGGACCAGCTAATGGACGCTCAGCTCCTGGAACAAGATTGTGAAGGACTCAGGGACTGAATCAAAGAGTTCCCACCGCGGGTTACACACTCAACAGGAAACAGCGGCTCAGAAGTTAGCACTGCTGCCTCACCACACCAGGGGTGGGTTTGATTCCAGTGTCAGGTGACTGCCTGTCTGTGTGGAGTTTGCACATTCTCCCCGTGTCTGGGTGGGTTCCCTCCGGATGCTCCGGTTTCCTCCCAGAGTCCAAGGATGTGCAGGTCAGGTGGATTAGCCATAGAAAATGCAGAGTTACAGGGACAGGATGGGGGATGCTCTTTGGAAGGTCAGTGCAGACTCAATGAGTTGAATGGCCTCTTTCCGCACTATGGGGATTCTAGGATTCTATGAAACAGACTGCAACTTTAATTAGTGTCAAACAGTGTGGTGCTGGAAAAGCACAGCCGGTCAGGCAGCATCTGAGGAGCAGGAGAATCGACGTTTTGAGCATAATGTCTTCATTAGGATTCCTGATGAAGGGTTTATGGCCAAAACGTCGATTCTCCTGCTCCTTGGAGGATGCCTGACCGGCTGTGCTTTTCCAGCACCACACTGTTCAATTCTGACCTCCAGCATCTGCAGCCCTCACTTTCTTCCAGAGGCTTTAATCAGCAAATTTGAGATCGCAGCACAATACCCAGTTTCAAGATAACACCCCGGGGAGCATTCCCAGGCAGGCAGCTGCACAGTCCTATATCCAAGAGTTTGTCAATCCTTTCCCGATATCTGTAACTAGACGTTTCACCTCCCATTCTTGTAAACTTTCTCTGCTACGTTGTTCTTATGATGGCCGAACACAGTACTCTAAGGTCAAACCAATGTTCAACACAGGTTAGCAAACCTTCCCTACTTCTCGGTTCACGGTGTCTGGAAATCAAGCCAAGTGCCTGCATGTCCTCCTTTCACGCCCTTGTTATCCCATGCTGTGACCCTTGTGGTTACACCCAGTTTCTGTTCCTCTACACCACTGACACTCTCAATGTGTTGGAATCCTCGCCCAACTTCGTATTTTTGTTTCAAAGTCTAAATTGTGAATGCAAATGGGTGGTGGTCCCTGCGAGGATCCTGGTGGAACAGCACGCCCCACCTCCTGCCTCCCGGAATGACCTTTGGTCTTGAAGCCAGCGAGTAATGCATTCTGTCACACCCCTCTCAACTCCACATTCTCTAACCTAATTCATGACTCTATTATGGGAGATCACGTCAAAGACCTTCTCAAAATTCAAATCAATTACATCCACCGCATTCCCACCATCTGCTACCTTCTGAAAGATTATTCAGGTCGCTCTATTACAATTTTTCCTTTCCCAATCCACACTATCATCACAATATTACCCTTTGCCAAATGATTTTCTGTATTCTCTTTTAGCAAGGTGTCCATTCTTTTATCCCCCAGTGCACGTGTAAAAGCTAATTCCTCGCTTTCACACTGTCTCTCTATTTGGGAAGGCAACAATGCTTTATTTTTTAAGACAAAAATTAAATTTACCTTCAAAGATTTAAGTGTTGACTCACCAGCTCTCTCTGTTCCTGTACTCCCTTGAAAACTGGACCATTACAGGGAGGTGGTGCTGGAGCAGCCATGTTACTCCATTAGTAATTCAGAACCTCAGGCCCCCAATGTTCTGGCGACACGGGTTCAAATCCCACCATGGCCGATGGTGAAATTTGAATTCAACAGAAATTCTGGAATTAAAAGGCTAGCCTGTGATCTCCTGTCAATTGTTGTAAAAATCCATCAGGTTCACTTATCCTCTTAAGGGAATGAAATCTGCCATCCTTACCTGGTCTGGCCTACATGTGACTCCAGACCCACAGCAATGTGGATAACTCTAAACTGCCCTCTAAAATCATCTAGTAGGCCACCCAGTTTAAGGACAATGAAGGATGGGCAGCAAATGTTGGGCCTTGCTAGCGATACCCACATTGCAACAAGGAATTAAATAAAAACTGGTCAATAACTGGTCCATTCTCTCTGAATCAGATTTAAGGTGAAGACAACTCTGTAAGCAAAGGGGAAGACAAAGGAGGTGGGACCAGCTTGCTCTGAGGTGAACACAGCCTACAAGGGGGAAGACAAAGGAGAATGGGACCAACTCACTAGGGTGAACCTGGCCTACAAACGAGGGTGAAGGAGAGAAGCAGGTCCTGTCACCTAAAAACACCTATAGATAAGGCACACAAAATGGTGTCTTTGGGGAGTACAGGCATGGAGCAGACAAACGTCACGCCGGCCAGTCCCCGTGCCGTGAACCTTAACCTCCCGTATACGTTGGCAGAGCTGGTGATAGCGGTGATGTCGGTCTGTGGGAATGTTCTGGTCTGTGCTGCTGTCCTGCGGGATCACCGCCTGCGCACCATCACCAACTGCTTCCTGGTCTCACTTGCTGCAGCTGACATCGGTGTGGGAGCGCTGGCCATTCCCTGCGCCGTGCTGACTGACCTGGGCATGCCCAGACACAACTTCCGCTTGTGTGTGCTGACCCTGTCCGTCCTGGTGGTGCTCACCCAGAGCTCCATCTTCAGCCTGCTGGCCGTAGCCCTCGACCGCTACTTGGCCATCTTCCTCCCGCTGCGTTACCACGCCATCGTCACGCCCAGAAATGCAGGCGCAGCCATCACCATCACCTGGCTCCTATCCCTCTTGCTAGGCCTGGTACCCTTGATGGGTTGGCACCAGCCCCCACCACCAGACGGCTACTGCCACTTCACCACAGTGATGGACATGGCCTACATGGTCTACTTCAATTTCTTTGGCTGCGTCCTGGGGCCTCTGGCTGCCATGTTCCTCATCTACGCCCGCGTGCTGACTCAGGTGAGGCGGCTGGCATCCCGAGGGGAGCGGGCAGCGGGATCCTGGAGGGAGATGAAGACAGCTAGCTCGCTCTTCCTGGTGCTGGTCTTCTTTGCCATCTGCTGGCTGCCCCTCCACCTGATGAACTGTGTCCTCTTGATGTGCCCGCAGTGCCCTCTGCCCCTCCCACTGCTGCTTACCGTCATCATCCTTTCCCACGCCAACTCTGCGGTCAACCCTGTACTCTACGCCTTCAAAATGAAGGCCTTCAGAAGGGCCTTCAAGCTCATGTTCCTGTGTCGCCCCGCACAGGTCAAGCCTGACACAAGACAAGGTTAACACCCGCGTACCAGCCCCACCAGGAAACCCCAGCACCCCGCCCCCTCAGATCAAGTTACCGTGCCACAAGCAACTGGCTGTGCCCCACACCCTCAGTCTGATGCACGCAGACCTTTACCCTCTCTCTAACCCTCAGTCTGAGACAGGCTGAACTTTACCCCCTCTCTAACCTCAGTCTGAGGCACACAAACCTTTACCCTTGCTTTATCCCTCAGTTAGATACACACTGACATTTACCACCTCCTCTCTAACCCTCAGTCTGAGACAGGCTGATCTTTACCCCCTTCTCTCGAACCCTCAGTCTGAGGCACGCTGACCTTTACCCGCTCTCTAACCTTCAGCCTGACCCCTAGCCTGATGCAGACCGGTCACTACAATGTTCAGACCAAACGATGGAGGTCTGAACTCAGCTGCACAGACAGTGACCCTGTCATGGCCTGGCCCTCCTTGAACAGTGCAGATAAACAGTGAAACATCAGAGTGTTGAGCCAATCTTCATATCCCACTCACCAGGGAGGGGAACTCCCAGAATTGTGTGTTAAAGTTGGAATGGATTCACAGTATAGTACAGGGTTTTTCCAATTATAATCAATCTGAGCTCGCAGATCTTGGACATCTAATATAGAATGATTTGTGACCAATAATTCACATTTCACAGGCAGAGTGGTATTGACGGTTTAGAGCCAGCAAATAATCCCCTTTCCTTCTAGTCGATGACCAGTGTGACCCTGCCAGTCTGTCACAGGCTGAAAGTGGGGAGGGACAGACAATCCCCAATCTGAGGAGACTCTACATACACTGACTGGAGCCTCAGAGCCATCCAAAGTAAACCCTTCTGCAACTGTAACCATTCAGACCGGCCTGACACTGGCACTGAGCACAGGAGTCCATTCTTCTCTGTAATCTCTCTGGGATATCCACGTTTTAGCCCCTCAAGTGTGACCCTCCCCCCACACCAACTCCAATCTCTCCAACTTGGCTGGCCATGTCTTCAGCTGCTTCACCGCCAAACCTGGGAGTTCCCTCCCTCCTCCAGCCTCTCCTGGTCTTATTTCCTGCATTCTCATTTCCCCCTTCAATGCGCTTCTTAAAACCCACGGCTTTGGTCACCAATCCCAACATCTCAGGTGCCTCAGGGGTTAATCCTGTGTAATAATACACAATGTGAAAGTGCTGACCAGATGGTTAGAAAATGTTTCAACCTCAACGGGCTGACATCCCAGAAGAAACCACCATTGACCTGGCTTGTGGAACTTCAGTACGCGGATCACCATATCACCCCCCCCCCCCCCCCCCACTCTCTCAGAAGAGAATCTTCAATCCTGAACGAACGCCTCTGGGGAAGCAGACTGAAGAATTGGTTCTCAGCCTCAATGTCAAGAACAGTCAAAATCTTTACCAATCTAACCCAGATCAAGTTCCAGCTATCCCTGCATTAAGGTCAACAGGGAAATCCTTCCAAAGGTGGAAGATTTCCCTTAACTGGGAGGCTACCTCTCACTGAAGGCTGGCATTGAGGCAAAGATGCAACATCACATCCACTCTGTGAGCATTGCTTTCGGATGCCCAAGGATGAGAGTCTTCCACGACCATGATATCGGTGCTACCACGATCTTTGTGTATAAGGCAGTCCTTCTGTGTGGCTCCGAACTGAGAATATGTTTCAGTGTCACCTCAAGATTTCAGAGAATTACCATCAACGCTGTTTGAGACAGATTGTCCACATCAGTTGGGAGGACAGGTGTATTAACATTAGCCAAAAGCATCAACATAGAGGCCGCAAACCACGTGCTCAGGATGCCTGAATTCCAACTGCCAAAGGCAATCTTCTTCACCCAACTCAAGGAAGGCACTCAACAAGACGAGGGATAAAGGAAGCCATTTGAAGACTTCCCTCAAGAAACGCAACACAAATGTCAATGCATAGCAGACCCTTGCTCAGAAGAGACCAATTGGAGGAAGCTCCTGTGTGAATGGACACAACTCTTCGAGAACACCCTGGGGCAAGAGGAAGTGTGGAAAAGGAACCGGAGAAAGGGATGTCAGCGATCTCAAGGCTAAGGCCCACTTCCACCTCCCGGAAACACCTGCCAAAGGTGTGGTCAGTGATACAGCTCTAGGACTGGGCTGATCAGTCACGCAAGGACCCACAGAACTATGAGCAGTGACGTGGAGTTTCCCAGTGGGACAGCCACACTCGTTAGCGAGTAATTGCAGATGACTAATGTTAAAGTGCTCTATAAATAAACCTGTAGTTGTTGCTCCTAGAGATACAGGGTCATTCAGCATGGACACAGACCCTTCAGTCTAACTCGCCCGCACCGACCAAACATCCCAATCTGACCCAGTCCCATTTGGCCTTCCTATTCATACACCCTCTACTTCTGGATTCCTCTACCTGGGAAAAAGCCCTAACCTGCACTGAATATAATCCTAACTGATTTAATCTCTCTGCATAGTTCAGGCCTGTCATCCCAGGAATCCATCTGGTGAAGTTTTGTTGCAGTCCCTCTGTAGCCAGATCATCCTTCCTCAGATAATGAGCCCCAAACTGCACGCTATCCTCAGGGGGTGGTCTCACCCAGGCCCTGTGCAATTGCAGCAAGACATTCCTGCTCCTGTTCTCGAATCCTCATTCTCCTCCTCTAACACTCTCCCTGTTTTCCCAAAGGTTTTCATCTCCTCCCTGCCACAATGTCATTATTCTGGAACTTTCCTTTGTAAGTAATTGTGGATATACGTACACGACAATGGACTGTAGCAGTTCAAAAAAAGCAGCTCACCCCCTTCTCAAAGGACACTAGAGATGGGCAATAGATGTTGGCCCAATTCGCAAATCCTACATCTCCGAATAAATAAATGAAACAAATAAAAGTTCCTTTTGTAACAAAGTTATGAATGACTTGAAAATTTTGGACAGGAATAGAACACCCTGCTATTGGAAATATATGATTAAATTGGAGAGGATTCAGAAAAAACTTCCCAGAATGTTGCCGGGTCTTGAGTTACGAGGACAGGCTGGGACTTCTTTCACTGGAGCGAAGGAGGTTCAGGGGTGACCTTATAGAGGTTTATGAGGGGCATAGATAAGATCTTTTCCCAAAAGTGGGGGGGGTTAAAATCTAGGGGGCACATTTTTAAGGTGAGAAGAGACCTTGAGGGGCAACCTTTTCACACAGAGGGTGGTTTGCATGTGGAATGAACTGCCAGAGGATGTGGTAAACCCAGGTAAATAAAGTTACAACACTTGAAAGACATTTGAACAGGTTCATAAATAGGAAAGGTTTAGAGGGATATGGGCCAAAGGCAGGCAAGTGGGACTATTTGGTTTGGGAACACTGGTCAGCATAGACAGGCTGGACCGAAGGGTCTATTTCCACGCTGTAAACTCTATGACCGCAATTTCAAGGACCGCAATTTCCCGCCAGACGTAGTCGACGATGCCCTCCACCGCATCTCTTCCACTTCCCGCTCCTCCGCCCTTGAGCCCCGCCCCTCCAACCGCCACCAGGACAGAACCCCACTGGTCCACACCTACCACCCCACCAATCTCCATGTACAGCGCATCACCCGCCGTCACTTCCGCCACCTCCAAACAGAAATCTCCATGTACAGCGCATCATCCGCCGTCACTTCCGCCACCCCCAAACAGACCCCAGCACCAAGGATATATTTCCCTCCCCTCCCCTACCAGCTTTCCGTAGAGACCACTCCCTCCGCGACTCCCCTGTCAGCTCCACACCCCCCACCGACCCAACCACCACTCCCGGCACCTTCCCTTGCAACCGCAGGAGGTGCAACACTTGCGCCCACACCTCCCCCCTCACTTCTCTCCAAGGCCCCAAGGGAAACTTCCATATCCGCCACAGATTCACCTGCACCTCCACCCACATCATCTACTGCATCCGCTGCAGCCGGTGTGGCCTCCTCTATATTGGGGAGACAGGCCGCCTACTTGCAGAGCGATTCAGAAAACATCTCTGGGATACGCACCAAGCAACCCCACCACCCTGTGGTCAACCACTTCAACATCCTCTCCCACTCTGCTAAGGACATGCAAGTCGTGGGCCGCTTCCACTGCCATATCCTAGCCACCCAACGCCTGGAGAAAGAACACCTCATCTTCCACCTTGGGACCTTCCAACCATACAGCACCAACATCGATTTCACCAGTTTCCTCATTTGGATGCTGCCTGACCTGCTGCGCTTTTCCAGCAACACATTTTCAGCTCTGATCTCCAGCATCTGCAGCCCTCACTTTCTCTCTTGTAAACTCTATGACTCTCTTTAGTTACTCACGTACCCTGGTCAGTTGGGAATGTTCCTCCTCCCTTTCCTCTCATTGAAGCCCCTCATTGGATACCCCAGTTACATGGAATATTTGTGTCAAACAGTGCAGGTCCCAAAAATGACTTGGAAACTGTTCTGCAAAAGCACTGGGAAGAATCTTTCAAATATACCCGGATGGAACTTCATCAGCCTTCACTCAAAACACAGTTGGATGAATTCCTTTACAACAGAACAAAGCCAAAACAATTTCTACTCTTTGAACATTACCCATGCTGTGGTATCTTGTTGCACAAAACTCATTAGAAACCGAAATTGGAGAACACTCTGGAACAATAGAACTGAGAACAGCAGGGCTGAGGAAAGGTGAAAATCTAATTAAAAGGTCAGATGGTTTATATATAGAATAATGGATCCCCGGGAGTGATTACAGACTGGAAGCTAATCGAGGGGTTCAGATGGCTTATATATAGAATAATGGATCCCTGGGAGTGATTACAGACTGGAATCTAATCGAGGGGTTCAGATGGTTTATATATAGAATAATGGATACCTGGGAGTGATTACAGACTGGAAGCTAATCGAGGGGTTCAGATGGCTTATATATAGAATAATGGATCCCTGGGAGTGATTACAGACTGGAAGCTAATCGAGAGGTTCAGATGGTTTATATATAGAATAATGGATACCTGGGTGTGATTACAGACTGGGATCTAATCGAGGGGTTCAGATGGTTTATATATAGAATAATGGATCCCGGGGAGTGATTACAGACTGGGATCTAATCGAGGGGTTCAGATGGTTTATATATAGAATAATGGATCCCTGGGAGTGATTACAGACTGGAATCTAATTGAGGGGTTCAGATGGTTTATATATAGAATAATGGATCCCGGGGAGTGATTACAGACTGGGATCTAATCGAGGGGTTCAGATGGTTTATATATAGAATAATGGATCCCTGGGAGTGATTACAGACTGGAAGCTAATCGAGAGGTTCAGATGGTTTATATATAGAATAATGGATACCTGGGTGTGATTACAGACTGGGATCTAATCAGGGGTTCAGATGGTTTATATATAGAATAATGGATCCCGGGGAGTGATTACAGACTTGGATCTAATCGAGGGGTTCAGATGGTTTATATATAGAATAATGGATCCCTGGGAGTGATTACAGACTGGAATCTAATTGAGGGGTTCAGATGGTTTATATATAGAATAATGGATACCTGGGAGTGATTACAGACTGGAATCTAATCGATGAGTTCAGATGGTTTGTATGTAGTATAATGGATCCCTGGGAGTGATTACAGACTGGGATCTAATCGAGGGGTTCAGATAGTTTATATATAGAATAATGGATACCTGGGAGTGATTACAGACTGGAAGCTAATCGAGAGGTTCAGATGGTTTATATATAGAATAATGGATCCCTGGGAGTGATTACAAACTGGGATCTAATCGAGGGGTTCAGATAGTTTATATATAGTATAATGGATCCCTGGGAGTGATTACAGACTGGAATCTAATCGAGAGGTTCAGATGGTTTATATATAGAATAATGGATCTCTGGGAGTGATTAAAGACTGGGATCTAATCGAGGGGTTCAGATGGTTTATATATAGAATAATGGATCCCTGGGAGTGATTACAGACTGGGATCTAATCGAGGGGTTCAGATGGTTTATATACAGAATAATGGAGCCCTGGGAGTGATTACAGACTGGAATAGAATCAGGGGTTCAGGTGATTCATATATAGAATAATGCACAGGTAATTAGAAATAGTTTGGTGCACAGCACAGATACAGACAAACAAATGTGAAATAGACCACTCGATCCCGAGCAGAGGTTATATTAATGGATACATGAATATTCATAAATACCCTTCACTCTTGACAGCTGGTAGTTGTTTCTTTAGTGCTGCCTTGTCTTCTGCGCTCAAAGTGCTGAAGCCCTTCAGCTGGGTGGCACTGTACGTGGGCAGAAAGCCCAGTTCTGCTCTGTTGGTCACGAAGCAGGCAGGATGGTACCAACGATCGATCATCCCCAGCTGTGGCTTCTCCGGATCAATCATTTTCTTCGAGACACGGACAGTATCCTGTGTGTCGGAAACACAACAAGATGTTTAAAGAACAGTGAAATGGGAGGAGGCTGGGCGCTGGGCTCCTGTCTGTGCTAAACCAGCTGAAACATCCATTACCTCCACCACCCAGCAGCAGCAGTGAGTACTATCTGCAGGACGCACTGTGGAAATTCACCCAAAAGTCCTTAGACAGCACGTCCCAAACCCACAACCACTTCAATCTCAGAGGACAAGGGCAGCAGATACATGGGAACACCACCACCTGAAGTTCCCCTCCAAGCCACTCACCATCCTGAATTGGAAATATATTGCCGTACCTTCACTGTCACTGGGTCCAAATTCTGGAATTCCCATCTCTTGGCATTGTGACTGTCCCTGCACACCCAGAAACTCTGGCAGTTCAGGGTACAGCTCATCATCGCCTTCCGCAGGGCAATGAGGAATCGGCAATTAACGCTGGTGAAGAAAACCATAATGGCTTCAACCTTGCCCCAATCCCAGAATGCCTCATCATGCTCTGGCCCTGCACACACGTATCAGCCTTGAATATAAAGTGACTTCTCTGCAGTATAAACCACATCTTCAGAAAATACCAGTCTGCACTAATCACTGATGTCTGAATGAAACTGAGATTATTTTCTTCTTGCCTGCAGCATAAAGTAACTTTAAAAATAACATAACGAAAGACCAAATGCCAACTCCTGGAAGATACTGTTCTATATTTTGTATTGGAATGCTCCTGAAAAGTCCCTTGGAAGATTTTTAACTTTAATAATGTATTACTATTTGTTACTGTTCCAACATCCAGACCGCATTATTATAACTAGGCCCCAATTTCCACAGCGCTTTATTCTAACCAGGCCCCATATCCAGACCACATTATTCTTACTAGGTCTCGATATCCAGACCGCGTTATTCCAGCTAGGTCACGACTTCCAGTCCACGTCATTCTAATTACGCCCCAACATCCAGACCACGTCATTCTAGCTAGGCCGCAACATCCAGGCTACATTATTCTAACCAAGCCCCAGCAACCAAACTGTGTTATTCTAACTGGGCCCCAACATCCAGACTGTATTATTCTAACAAGGCCCCAAGAACGAAACTGCGCTATTCTAAGTAGGCCCCAAATTCCAGCTTCCGTTGTTCTAACTAGGCCCCAATTCCCGTGTTGGGCTGTTCTAACTCTTCAATGTTGGAAGTGATCATGTGATGTCCTCTCACCTTTTCTATTTTCTCACTGCAGCCTTTACAGGTGCTCCTGTTTGATTTAGCGTACTCCACTGCAAAGTCAATCAAGGTCTTCTCCCCTTTACTGTCTCCCTGCTCACCACTTTTTCCTGTGGGTTTGAGAAAGAACACGTGAAGCAAAGAGATAGTGGAACCAACAATTCCCACACATTCTCCCAGAATCCACAAGTCTCCATGTTTTGGCCACAGTAGATTACGCACAGACACAACCTACGCCTCATGGTCTCACCTGCTAATTGTTCTCTGGTGGACAGCGAACCTAAGTTTATTTATTAAAGAAGATCGAGAGGTGATTCGATAGAGGCACTCCTAATTAAAAAAGGTTCTGTTAAAAATACGGAAGGAGAACCCACTTCCAATGGCAGGAAGGTTGGTTGCCATGGCGAGGACCCAGATTCCAAGGCACAGGGAGAAGAACGAGAGGAACAGCTGCCTGCAAACACGGTGGGAGACAGGATCAATAACAACCTTCCAAACAGATTTGGATAGATACCTGTAAGAGGGTAATGAAAAAGCAGGAAGGTCTTGTGGTGGAATGGGTAATGTCTCTCCCTCTGAGCCAATCCCACACCGCCACTTACTGGCTGAATTGATTTCGACCCGCAGAGTACACCTCACCTCAAGGCAGGTGGGAAAGGCCAGGGAGTCATTCCACAGAAACCAACAGGTCAGGTGAACTGGCCATGCTAAATTGTCCACAGTTATTAGGTGCATTAGTCAGAGGAGGATGGGTTACTCTTCGGAGGGTCGGTGTGGACTGGTTGGGCCGAAGGGCCTGTTTCCACACTGTAGGGAATCTAATCTAAAAGAAAAACCACTGCAGAATCTAGCCCAGAAGAGCAGACCAATCCAATGGAAGACCATGACCCAACCCGCAGATGGGAGGAAAGACAAACATACAGTCAAAGAGCAGGGGGAGTGAGACTAGTGGGAGAGTTTGGGAATGACAGGCTCAATGGCCTCCTATTTCTGTTGTTATTATTCTGTAACTATATGGGAAGGGTGTAAATGCAGGTTTAAACATGTCTCCCCACTGTCTGCACAAGGTACTGAGTAAAATAAATCTCAGTTTGTAACTTAGAATCAATCCACCAATGAGGCTGAGCCCAGAACCCAAGGGTCACAATATTGGAAGCAGAACAAAGTGGTAGGACAGGGAATGAAGCCACAGGCAGGAACAGAATGTCTGGTCTACGGGTCTCAAAGGGAAGCCAGGGAGCTGGGGAATAATTACAAAAAGCCCTTATCCTCCTCAGGCCCTGGGCATGGTCTGTGAAGTGGGATAGATTGGGTGTGAGAAATCCGGGCACTCTTACCCTGGACTTGTCCCATGGAAATTCAGATAGCACTGCACTTGAAAAAGACAACGGATGATAATTTACTTCAGAAAAATGTAGCCGATTTTGCATGCTTGAAACATCACGGAAAGCCCAACGTCTTTCGAGTTGATTGAAGTGTGGTGTGCACCTCAGTATGATCAGATGTTCTGTGTGTAGGACAATGGGACTGACAAACCTAAGATATCAGGGACCTCAAAGGCAACAAACTGTTGAGACAAATATTTTTAAATTACTGATCACTAAACATGCTAACAGTGAGGAACCAGGAAAATAGCTCCCAAACTAGGGCGAGGTGTTCCATTTGTTTCAAAATCATGTGGATCAATCTACTATCTTGAACTATTTATCCAATTAAAATCCACCAAAGAATTAACGTTCTCAACCTTCGTAAAATAACAAAACATTTTCAATAAAAAAATCAAGCGACCTAAATATAAAAGCCGGGGGGGGGGGGGGTGAAACATGAGCAGGTTCGAGGAGCGAGATAACAGGTTCTGTCTTCATCCTAATTTAATTTAATTTAATTTGAAAGCTAAATCAAGAGAGAGTAAAATGGAAGAAGCGAGAGACCGAGTCGGTCAGGGATAAAAGACTGAGTGAAGTGATAGTGCAGGGAGTAGATTTGGAATTCCTGTCCCATTCTCCCAGTGTCTGCGTGGGTTTCCTCCGGGTGCTCCGGTTTCCTCCCACAGTCCAAAGATGTGCAGGTCAGGTGAACTGGCTGTGCTAAATTGCTCATAGTGTTCAGGGAAGTGGAGGTTAGGTGCATTAGTCAGGGGAAATGTAGAGTAATAGGGGAATGGGTCTGGGTGGGATACTCTTCAGAGGGTCAGTGCGGACTTGTTAGGCCAAATGGCCTGTTTTCACCCTGTCGGGATTCTATGATTCTAAACGCGGAAGCAATATTAAAAAAAGGTACCTCCTCCCGTCCCGCCAGTTTCGATGGCCTTTTTAATCTTCTCTTGGTCATCCCAGCGAAGGTCTGATAATCCGTCCACGTCCGAGGGTGACACAACCCGTGCTCGCTTCCAGAAGCAGGCGTAGTGGTGCCAGTGGGGTACCTTTCCATCAAACATCGGTGACTG
This sequence comes from Chiloscyllium plagiosum, assembly GCF_004010195.1. Classification (NCBI taxonomy): domain Eukaryota; kingdom Metazoa; phylum Chordata; class Chondrichthyes; order Orectolobiformes; family Hemiscylliidae; genus Chiloscyllium; species Chiloscyllium plagiosum. The sequence goes on from NC_057712.1 coordinate 127,762,021, forward strand.
TAGGGGAACAGGTTTCACATGACAGTCAGACTGGGAGAACAACAGCAGCAGGATGGAAGGAGGGGGGGTGGGTGGTGGCTGCAACTTGGGGTCAGTGTTTCTCAACCAGTGGAGGCCCAGTCGAGTGGGGGATGAGCACAGGAGGCCAAGCACCTTTTGAAAGGTGGCGACAGTGGAGTCTTTCAGCATTTCTGAGGCGGGGGAACTGGGAAGTAGGCCCTGGAGAAGTGACGGGGTGAAAGGTTATGGAGGTAAAGGAGGACAGGGGTGGGAACATGGAGTTCGGATCAGCCATGATTTTATCCCAGGGCACAGTAGGCTCGAGGGGCTGAATAGCCTCCTCATGGCGTGGATGTTAGCCTAGGGTAATGGGCCCAGTGCTGCACGTCCTGAAGATGGGAGGAGTCAGGCACGTGCACAGGACGGTGTCAGTGTTCCCTGTTGGATAAAGTCTCCCTGGCTGTGACCATACTGAGGCTGAAGGTCCGTATGTCCAGGGAAGCCAGAGACTGGGAGTCAGGGAGAGGGAGGGCAAAGGCCGTGAGCAGTTCAATGGTAGGTAGCAGGAGTTGGAAATGGGCTCAGGATCCCACCTCCCTCGGTGACGTGGTGCTGTCAGGGACAGTTTCTGTGCCTCCCGCTCCTGACATTCCCGAGAAACAAAGCAGTGTCAGATACAAACAAGGAACAGCAGCCCATTCGGCCCTTCGTGTCTGCTCCACCATTCAACATGATCCTGGGACAGCAGACCATTCGGCCCTTCATGTCTGCTCCACCATTCAACATGATCATGGCTGATCCTCGATCTCAACGTCCCACATTCTCTCCATACCCTTTCAGCCTTAAACTTTAAAAAATTAAAATCAATCTCAGACTTGGATATATTCAGTGATTTGGTCTCTACAGCCTTCTGTGGGACAGAATTCGACAGGTTCACTGCTGAGGGAAGATATTTGCCCTCATCTCCTACCCTGTATTCGGAGACTACATTCCCTCGCTCTAGCCTCCAGACAATGCAGAAGCCTGAACACATGACCAGTAGGTTTAAGAACAGCTTCTTCCCTGCTGTTATTAGACTGATGAATGGCCTCGAACTTCAAATAAAGTTGACCTTGTTGATGTTGATCTTGCCCAGTGCGTGTCCCGTGTGATGTAATCTGTATGTCTTGCTCTAAGATTTTGTTCACCCTATGATCTGTACGTCCTTGCTTACTACTGCTCACAAACAAAGCTTTTCACTGTACTGAGGCACATGTGACAACAAATCAAATCAAAACATTTAGTTAATACAGGCCCAGTGACCAATCTCTCATCACACGACAGTCCTGTTATTCCCATTACCAACCCGATGATTCTCCACTGCATCCTGTCTCTCCCAAGGATGTACTTTCTCAGATTGTAGACCACAGTACTCTCGGCCTGGTCTCACTAAAGTCCCATGTAGCTGCAGTAAGACGTCCCTCCTTCTGAACTCAAATCGTCTTGCAATGCACACCAAGAGAGAGGGAGCATGCTTGTGTGCACGCACGTGTGTGAGAGAGAGAAAAAAACAATTCAATGCCTCATCTTAGTGACAACACCTCCAGCAGTGCAGCACTCCCGCAGCACTGCATTGGGAATGTCAGCTGGGATTACACTCTCCACTACCTGGAATGAGGTTTGAATCCATGCCTTTCCGACTGAGAGGCTGCCCATTCAGAAAAGTTGGAATTCTAGCTGCTGAACAGATTTCAAACAGAGGACTCCTTTTAGTAAGTACAGCTTATGGAAGGGGAAGAAATAGCGGGGGCGGGTCGACAGATGGAGAGTGGTCTGGGACCTGATCTTTTTACCCAAAGATTCAGTTCATCCAGTCTGCCACGTCTTCATGTCCGAGTCAATCTCATGAAATCAAAGACAAGGCATGAATTATTCAAAGTAATACATTGTGTGATCCCGTTACATCAGAACAAGGGCTTCCTCTGTATCCAGGTCACGCCAGGCCATCCATTATCGGATCAACCATCGGCCTAACTTCTCCCTCACAAAATGGCTACAACATAAAACGTCTCACTCTCAGGAAACGCAGCACATGGACTGGCTGATCAGCTCAGTCACACAACTAACCTCAAACAAATATTGTCGTGGTCTCTGCTTTTGTCACTAACTCACAAACCTCAATGCGTTTCCCCTGAAGGACACATCTCACAACCACCACCAACAGTCTGGCTGGGTGCCACACAAATGCCAAGTCCTTTCTGCAGAAGGATACAAGCCTCTAGGAGACTAAACACAGCAGGGAAATCTGCCTCTCAGTCACAGTTTCTTCAATCTATCCCCATCTGGGCAAGAAGTCTTGTAATTCACTTCTGTGCTCTCTCCAACGCGTTCCCATCTTTCCTATAACGTGTTGTATGATCAGGGTTCAAATTAAGTATGCAAGTAGGTGACATTGGCTCAAAGCTGAAGCAGTAAATTCTGCTCCCACTACCAACAACAACCTGCATTGACAGCGAATCTTTACCACAGCTGAAGGTCCAAACAAACCCCAGGATTCACATTCACACAACGGGCGCAGAGAAACGAAACAATTAGCTAGCTGAGGTGCTGCAGGGTGGCTCAGTGGTTAGCACTGCTGCCTCACAGCGCCAGGGACCTGGGTTCAATTGCAGCCTCGGGTGACTGGCTGTGTGGGGTTTGCACATTTTCCCCGTGTCTGAGAGTTTCCTCCGGGTGCTCCGGTTTCCTCCCATAATTCAAAGATGTGTAGGTTCGGCGAATTGGCCATGCTAAATTGTCCCATAGCGTTCAGGGATGTGTAGGCTTAGTGCACTCGTCTGGGGTAAATGTAGGGGAATGGGTCTGGGTGGGTTACTCTTCGGAGGGTCGGTGTGGACTTGTTGGGCCGAAGGGCCTGTTTCCACACTGTAGGGATTCTACGAAAAGGTAGTCAAACAGAAAGGGAGAGAGTTAGAGGGATTTCAGCCACAGAGACCATCAACAGGAGTAGGCTGTTTGGTCCATCGAGCCTACCTGGCCATTTAATAGCTGATCAGACATTTCCCACGTCCACTTTCCAACCCTGTCCCCATAACCTCAATTCCTCAACTGATCAAGCATCTCAGCATTTGATATCCACAAGGACTCTGTCCCCAGGAGGACTTTGTCTCGGTGGTAAAGACTTCACGACCCTCTAAGGGAATAAATTCCTCCTCATACCAGTCTTAAATTGGTGCCCCTTTCTCCTGAGACTGTGCCCTCTGATCCTAGACTCTCCCATGAGGGGAAACATCCTCTCAGCATTGACCCTTAAGAATCTGATTTGTTTAGCGAGGAGGGGTTCAGGACCTGAATTATCTTCTGCCTCACACACAGCGAGCAACGGAGGTAAAAACTCAGCGAAATGTGCGGACCTTCAGGTGGGGCTGCAGGAATGCACCAACAGCCACGGGCTCAATGGCCTTGGGGTTGGATGATCAGACATCTTGGTCCTGAAGGACAAAGCAGGCTCGGGGAGGGGGGGGTTACTTAAATGGCTGACTCCTGCTCCCATTTGCCTGTTTGTAGATTTACACTCTCTTCTTTCAATCCACTCTACTGTATTTGCTGCTCACACTGTGGTTTCCTCTCCACTGGGGCCTGCTTTGCAGACACCTCTGTTTGTCTATGGGCACGATCCCGAGGTTCCTGCGGCCATTTTAACTCCCCACCTTGCTCCCACACTGACACCTCCAACTCCTGCCCTTTGTTCCAATGTTCAACTTGGCACCTTAAGAGACTTCCACACTCAACAATCTCGGAACGTGTTCCTGTCTCTCTCCATCCCGCTCCCGTTTCCTTTCCTTAGTCCCCACTCCACTCAATTTGCTTTCTGAAGACGATTGTCCACAATTCTCTTTCACTGTCCCATTATTACTCCCTGAATCACTGAAAGACAGGTCATCTGGTGTTTCCCGTCTTGTGCCCCATCATGTTCCACCCAGATCCTGAAAACCTTCCTTGCGTTACATTAGTCAGAGAGGAATGGGTCTGGGTGGGTTACTCTTCGGAGGGTCACTCTTCAGAGGGTCGGTGTGGACTTGTTGGGCCAAAGGGCCTATTTCCACACTGCAGGGAATCTAATCTTACCTAGCTCTGATCAAACGCTGACCTGTGATTATTATCTGAGACCTACAGGGAGAGGCTGAATAGACTGGGCCTATTTTCCCATCGGAGTGGTCACCTTATAGAAGTGTATAAAATCACAAGTAGCAAGGACAGATTGAGTAGTCAAGTTCTTTTCCCAAAGGGTAGGGGAGTCCAAAACTAGAGGGCATAGGTTTCAGGTGAGAGGGGAAAGATTTAAAAGGGATCCAAGGGGCAATGTTTTTACGCAGAGGCTGGTGGCTGTATGGAATGAATGCCCAGGAAAGGTGGAGGAGACTGGTACAATGAGGGCTGATGAAGAGCTTATGCCCGAAACGTCAATTCTCCTGTTCCTTGGACGCTGCCTGACCTGCTGCGCTTTTCCAGCATCACACTCTCGAGACTGGTACAATTACAACATTTAAAAGGCATCTGGATGGGGACATGAATAGGAAGGGTTTAGATGGATATAGGCCAAAGCCTGGCAAATAGGACCAGATTAGGATATCTGGTCAGTGGGACCGAGATGAACCGAAGGGTCTGTTTCCATGCTGTGTATACCTTTATGGAGAAAGTGAGGCCTGCAGATGCTGGAGATCAGAGCTGAAAATGTGTTGCTGGAAAAGCGCAGCAGGTCAGGCAGCATCCAGGGAACAGGAGAATCGACGTTTCGGGCATAAGCCCTTCTTAGGCTGAAGATGGGCTTATGCCCGAAACGTCGATTCTCCTGTTCCCTGGATGCTGCCTGACCTGCTGCGCTTTTCCAGCAACACATTTTCAGCTGTGTATATCTTTATGACTGGCTGAGCACGTCTTGATTTTGTATCTCAGACCTCAAACTTCCAGTGATATTGTTTTGCTTTTAACAGTACACTTGTACTCCCCTGCAATATTCCCAACCCCTCCGTCCACTTGCATCGTCTGAGCCACAAAACTCCAGGTTCAAGTCCCAGCTGATCCAGATTTGCATCAACAATATTTCTGAATTAAAAAATCTAAAAAAATTCCCCTCAGATTCTGTCCATGCAGTGAACCGTGCAAGAACTTGTGTCAAGGAAAAAGCAAATGGACTGCAAGATTTCGCCAGAGGACGACCACTCTGAGCTGTGGATGCTGTTTGATCTCCAATGTGCTGTTTTCAGTACAGGTTTCAGCATCTGCAGCAATTTGCTCCTAACACTCTGAGCTCATGTTAGAGTTCAGTCTGCAAGGTGGAAATGGGGAAATCACTGAGATTTTACAATTACCCAGCTATGCACTGGAAAAACCACGCTTTCGTTGTTAATATTTAATTGCTGGAATAAGTACTTTCCAAAGAGCATCAAGCAGGATGGGAGTTGCAACGATTGTTTTTTTTTCCCCCCACCACAATGAATAATGCAGGTTGCAGGCGGGCCTGCTTTCCAATGAGTCATCAGCAAAATGCAGGCACGCTGAATAAAAGCGGGGGGATGCAAAACGTGCAATGATCTGAAGCAAGATAAAAACCGATGCATTTGCAAAAGAAGGAGGAGGATGCATGACCCCCACGGCCCCAGTATTGCCTGAACCTGCAGCACGAGGCCTGCATGCTGCAGCCAGGGAGACAAGGGCAGGCACCTCGCCCCCTCCCCTCAGGTCCCCACAGCGGCCCACTCACCTGCACCATGATGGCCAGCCGCAGCGACTCCTTGGCGATGCTTTCGCCGCATTTCTTGCAGGAGGCCCGTCCGCTCTTCGCGTACTCCGCCTTGAAGAGCTTCTCCTCGGCCATGGCGGCGCGGGACGGCAGCTGCGCGGCTCCGCCTGGAGGAGGCAGCACCGGCACCGCGCGGGGAAAGGGAGGGGCCAGGGAAAGGGAGGGGCCAGGGAAAGGGAGGGGCGGGCCCAGCAACGGCGTGATTGACAGGGGCACGTGGGCACTCAGTGATTGACAGGGACACCGGGGCACTGTGTGATTGACAGGGGCACGTGGGCACTCAGTGATTGACAGGGGCACATGGGCACTGTGTGATTGACAGGGGCACGTAGACACTCAGTGATTGGCCGAAGCACATGGGCACTGTGATTGACAGGAGCACGTGGGCACTGTGTGATTGACAGGGGCAAGTGGGCACTGAGTGATTGTCAGGAGCAAATGGGCACTGTGTGATTGACAGGGGAACGTGGGCACCCTGTGATTGACAGGAGCACATGGGCACTGAGTGATTGACAGGGGCACGTGGGCACTGTGTGATTGACAGGGGCACGTGGGCACTGTGTGATTGACAGGGGCACATTGGCACTCAGTGATTGACAGGGAGATGTGGGCACTGTGTGATTGACAGGAGCACATGGGCACTGAGTGATTGATAGGATCACATGGGCACTGAGTCATTGACAGGGGCACGTGGGCATTGTGTGATTGACAGGAGCACAGGGGCACTGTGTGATTGACAGGGGCACGTGGGCACTCAGTGATTGACAGGGGCACATGCGCACTGTGTGATTGACAGGGTCACTTGTGCTCTCAGTGATTGACAGGAGCACATGGGCACTGTGTGATTGACAGGGGCACGTGGGCTCTCA
>NC_057712.1:127769171-127774930 GCF_004010195.1 Chiloscyllium plagiosum
TGTAACACTGGGGTACAGTACTGGGGTGGGGACGGGTCTGTCACTGTATAACACTGGGGTACTGTGCTCGCCCTGTAGCTCTGTGTACTGACACTGTCTGTTTGCTGAGTGGGATCTGTGCTGTGGGGTTTGAAGTTGTCCTCAGTGATGTTGCTTGCTGTGTTTGAGTTTGCAGTAGTCAGTGAGTCAGACAGCAGTTCATGAGTGAGCTCTCTGCAGTAAAGTACAAGTCAGTGATAGACTCCATCTGCCAGGTTAGCTTGGTTCGTTTTGTCGTTGGCTATCTTATCTTTGCATGTCAAACAGTGGAAACACAGAGTTTTAAACCACTAACAGGCCCACTTCCCCCCGGGGCCTTGGAGTCTGGCGACAGACTCCCTCCCTCTGAGTTTAAAGCTGTATCGACAGGCAGTGTGCAGGGCTCCATGTGCAGACTCTGACATGTGAGGCTAACAGCATCATTTACACACTAAACACACAGATCCTGCAGCTAGTTCCATGCGTCAGTATGACCATCCAGCCCAGCTCTCTGCTCCTGGGTTCCTCCCACACCCTTTTCATTCCATTAGCCCCAGGAACATTCACTGTTTTGGCCTCTAACCAGTGGGGAGTTTGGCCCCGACACCCATTGATTCCAGTTTTGCCCGGGCTCTTTAATGCCACACTCTGTCGAATGCAGCCTTGACATCCCCTCCCCTCTGGAATCCAGCTCTTTTGTCCATGTTTGACCCAAGGCTGGAGTGAGGTCAGGAGCTGAGTGACCCTGGGGGAACCCAAACTGGGTGTCACTGAGCAGGTTATTGCTGAGCGGGTGCTGCTTGACAGCACTGTTACTGACCCCATCCATCACGTTACTGAGGGTCGAGGGGAGACTGATGGGGTGTGGGGGTTGGAATTGACCAGGTAGATACCATGGCCGTACTGCAACAGTTTGAGCTCACACCTTCAATGCTATTCAAGGCATCAGCATCCAAGAGCTTTTCCTGAAATCATGTGGAGTGGACGGAATCGATTGGAGGTTGCGATGAGAAGGGACTTGGGATGAGGAAAGCTTCGTTTCCATTTTAAACCGGGCTGGTCGATTACTCGGTCAGACTGCGGCTTCGAGAAATAACCAGCAAATGGCTGCCATACTGGGGAGTTGTAACATGCAGCGTGCACGTGTTTCTGTGCACGTGTGTGCGTGTGCGTGTGTGTGTGTGTGTGTGTGTGTGCGCAAGGATCTGAGCTACAGGGAGAGGCTGAACAGGCTGGGGCTGTTTTCCCTGGAGCGTCGGAGGCTGAGGGGAGGCCTTATAATTTTGTAATCCTCTATGAGGGGCATGGATAGGGTAAATAGACAAAGTCATTTCCCTGGGGTTGGGGAGTCCAGAACTAGAGGGCATAGGTTTAGGGTGAGAGGGGAAATATATAAAAGAGACCTAAGGGGCAACATTTTCACACAGAGGGTGGTACGTGTATGGAATGAGCTGCCAGAGGATATGGTGGAGGCTGGTACAATTGCAACATTTAAGAGGCATCTGGATGGGTATATGAATAGGAAGGGTTTGGAGGGATATGGGCCGGGTGCTGGCAGGTGGGACTAGATTGGGTTGGGATATCTGGTCGGCATGGACGGGCTGGACCGAAGGGTCTGTTTCCGTGCAGTATATCTCTATGACATTAAATCCAGTTAGCAGTATAGCCTGTCCCAGCATCTCACAGCTCAGCAGCTCACTGGCAGAGGGATGACTATTGGGCATCACATGAACAAAGACCCACTGTCAGGATGGCAGCCTCAGCACAGGTTACAGATGGACAGTGGTTTGTATGGAAAGGGTTTAGAGATGGATGAGGGAATGGCAGAGGTTCAGGAAAGGGCAGTGGAATATACAGCTGGTGGTAAAGAAAATAAACACGGCTGTTATCTGCATTTCTCAGAGCGGAGAGCAGCTGCTGAGACAGCCATTCACTCTCAGGATTTACAGGGAGCTTACATTTCCAATGTGACTGGAATTTCAGTCGCAATCCTTCCTGATCTCTTCCACTGCAAGGTGGCCTCAGCTGTATGGAGCCTCTCCCTGCCATCAGCTCGGTCTCTGAATCTAACTACACTACCCTCTCAGTGCGAGAGCACACTCAGCCAGTTACTCTCCTCACGCCTCTGAACCTCTCACTGAATGTCAATGTCCATCAGTGAGCCAGCCTCCAGCTGCCTGGCTCCTACAGATCTCCACAGTCCTTGACACATCACTCTTTGTGATATCCCTTAAAGTTAAGAATAAATTGATAGTTTCTTTAAATACTGAAATTTGGGAGTTCTCTGTCACTCATATTTTAAGGCTACGAGGCGAGGTGAGTTCTTCTGGGTGTTTAATTAACAGAGGGTTCATCATTGTGTCATTACCCGTTGGAATGTCTCTTAAATGTTGTACTGTATCTGCATCGACCATTCCTTACACCCATTACTCTCTATGTAAAAGAGTTGCCCCTCAGGACCCTTTTTAAATCTTTCCCCTCTCACCTTCAAGATGTGCCCCCCTAGTTTCGAACTCCCCAACCCCAGGGAAAAGTTCCCTGTTATTCCCCTTTATCGATGCCCCTCGTGATTTTATAAACTCGATAAGGTCAGCCCTTAACCTCCTATGCTCCAGTTAAAAAGTCCCAGTCTCTCTTGATAACTTGAACCCTCCTGTCCAGCCGTATCCAGGTAAATACTTTTTCAACCCTCTCCAGTTTACTAATATTCTTCCTACAGCAGAGAGACCAGAAATGCCCAACAATACTTCAGATGCGGCCTCACCAATGTCTTGGACAATATCAACATGATGCCCAACTTCCCTGCTCTTGTGATTAATGCCACAACACAAGTGTCCCGTATTCCTCCTTAACTCCCCTGTTAACCTGTCCCCCACCTTCAGGGGCCTGTGGACAGTCACCCCAAGAGCCCTCGGTTTCTCTCAGCTTCCTCATGTCCTGCCGCACACTAAGTACAATGGTCATCAAACTTAAACATTATCACCCCCAAATTCACATCTGTATTGTTTATGAACAATATCGCGAACAGTAAGGGACCCAGCACAGATCCCCGTGGGCCCCCACCGCACACTGGGCTCCAGTCACACACACAGTAAGGGACCCAGCACAGATCCCTGTGGGCCCCCACCGCACACTGAGCCCCAATCACACACACACAGTAAGGGACCCAGCACAGATCCCTGTGGGCCCCCACCGCACAATGGGCTCCAGTCACACACACAGTAAGGGACCCAGCACAGATCCCTGTGGGCCCCACCGCACACTGGGCCCCAGTCACACACACAGTAAGGGACCCAGCACAGATCCCTGTGGGCCCCCACCACACACTGGGCCCCAATCACACACACAGTAAGGGACCCAGCACAGATCCCTGTGGGCCCCCCACCACACACTGGGCTCCAATCACACTCACAGTAAGGGACCCAGCACAGATCCCCGTGGTTCCCCACCACACACTGGGCTCCAGTCACACACACAGTAAGGGACCCAGCACAGATCCCTGTGGGCCCCCCACCGCACACTGGGCTCCAATCACACACACAGTAAGGGATCCAGCACAGATCCCTGTGGGCCCCCACCGCACACTGGGCCCCAGTCACACACACACAGTAAGGGACACACACTGAGCTCTAGTCACACACACAGTAAGGGACCCAGCAGAGATCCCTGAGGGACCCCACCACACACTGAGCTCTAGTCACACACACAGTAAGGGACCCAGCAGAGATCCCTGAGGGACCCCACCACACACTGAGCTCTAGTCACACACACAGTAAGGGACCCAGCAGAGATCCCTGAGGGACCCCACCACACACTGAGCTCTAGTCACACACACAGTAAGGGACCCAGCACAGATCCCTGTGGGCCCCCACCACACACTGGGCTCCAATCACACTCACAGTAAGGGACCCAGCACAGATCCCTGTGGGCCCCCACCACACACTGGGCTCCAATCACACTCACAGTAAGGGACCCAGTACAGATCCCTGTGTGCTCCCACCACACACTGGTCCCCAGTCACACACACAGTAAGGGACCCAGCACAGATCCCTGTGGGCCCCCACCACACACTGGGCTCCAATCACACACACAGTAAGGGACCCAGCACAGATCCCCGTGGGCCCCCAACGCACACTGGGCTCCAATCACACACACAGTAAGGGACCCAGCACAGATCCCTGTGGGCCCCCACCGCACACTGGGCTCCAATCACACACACACTCAGGGACCCAGCACAGATCCCTGTGGGCCCCCACCGCACACTGGGCTCCAGTCACACACACAGTAAGGGACCCAGCACAGTTCCCTGTGAGCCCCCACCGCACACTGGGCTCCAGTCACACGCACAGTAAGGGACCCAGCACAGATCCCTGTGGGTCTCCACCACACACTGGGACCCAGTCACACACACAGTAAGGGACCCAGCACAGATCCTTGTGGGCCCCCACCGCACACTGGGCCCCAATCACACACACAGTAAGGGACCCAGCACAGATCCCTGTGGGCCCCCACCGCACACTGAGCCCCAATCACACACACAGTAAGGGACCCAGTACAGATCCCTGTGGGCCCCAACCGGACACTGGGCTCCAGTCACACACACAGTAAGGGACCCAGTACAGATCCCTGTGGGCCCCAACAGGACACTGGGCCCCAATCACACACAGTAAGGGACCCAGCACAGATCCCTGTGGGCCCCCACCGCACACCGGGCTCCAATCACACACACAGTAAGGGACCCAGCACAGATCCCTGTGGGCCCCCACCACACACTGCGCTCCAGTCAGACTCACAGTAAGGGACCCAGCACAGATCCCCGTGGGCCCCCAACGCACACTGGGCCCCAATCACACACACAGTAAGGGACCCAGCACAGATCCCTGTGGGCCCCCACCGCACACTAGGCCCCAGTCACACACACAGTAAGGGACCCAGCACAGATCCCTGTGGGCCCCCAATGCACACTGGGCCCCAATCACACACACAGTAAGGGACCCAGCACAGATCCCTGTGGGTCCCCACCACACACTGGGCTCCAATCACACACACAGGAAGGGACCCAGCACAGATCCCTGTGGGCCCCCACCGCACACTGGGCTCCAGTCACACACACAGTAAGGGACCCAGCACAGATCCCTGTGGGCCCCCACCACACACTGGGCTCAATCACACACACAGTAAGGGACCCAGCACAGATCCCTGTGGGCCCCCACCGCACACTGGGCTCCAGTCACACTCACAGTAAGGGACCCAGCACAGATCCCCGTGGGCCCCCACCGCACACTGGGCTCCAATCACACACACAGTAAGGGACCCAGCACAGATCCCTGTGGGCCCCCACCACACACTGGGCTCCAATCACACACACAGTAAGGGACCCAGCACAGATCCCTGTGGGCCCCCACCACACACTGGGCTCCAATCACACACACAGTAAGGGACCCAGCACAGATCCCTGTGGGCCCCCACCACACACTGGGCTCCAATCACACACACAGTAAGGGACCCAGCACAGATCCCTGTGGGCCCCCACCACACACTGGGCTCCAATCACACACACAGTAAGGGACCCAGCACAGATCCCTGTGGGCCCCCACCACACACTGGGCTCCAATCACACACACAGTAAGGGACCCAGCACAGATCCCTGTGGGCCCCCACCACACACTGGGCTCCAATCACACACACAGTAAGGGACCCAGCACAGATCCCTGTGGGCCCCCACCACACACTGGGCTCCA
>NC_057712.1:127775188-127779966 GCF_004010195.1 Chiloscyllium plagiosum
TAACGGACCCACCACACACTGGGCTCCAGTCACACACACAGTAAGGGACCCAGCACAGATCCCCGTGGGACCCCACCACACACTGGGCTCCAATCACACACACAGTAAGGGACCCAGCACAGGTCCCTGTGGGCCCCCACCGCACACTGGGCCCTAATCACACACACAGTAAGGGACCCAGCACAGATCCCTGTGGGTCCCCACCACACACTGGGCCACAGTCACACACAGTAAGGGACCCAGCACAGATCCCTGTGGGCCCCACCACACACTGGGCCCCAGTCACACACACAGTAAGGGACCCAGCACAGATCCCTGTGGGCCCCCACCGCACACTGGACTCCAATCACACAGCTTTCCACTACCACCCTCTGTCTCCTGGCACTCAGCCATTTCTGGATCCCATCAGCTTTTACCTTCTTTATCAGTTGTCCCTGTGGGAGTTTGTTAAAGACCTCGCTGAAATCCAGATAAACTGCATCATCTGCTCTATCCTCATCTACACACCTGGTCACCTCCTTAAACATTCCACCAGATTTGTTCAGCATGACCACCCTCTGACAAAGCCGTGCTGACTATCCCTGAGCAAAGCTTGTCTCTCCAAGTGGAGATTAATGCTTTCCTTCAGAATTCTCTCCAGTAATTTCCCTCCCACTGATGCGAGACTCACTGACCTGTAATCCCCTGGTTTCCCTCTCCCACTCTCCTTGTAAAAGGGGACCACATTAGCTGTCCTCCAGTCCTCTGACAGCTTCTCTGTGCCCAGAGAGGAATTGAACATTTGGGTAAATACCTCCCTCGTCTCCCAGTCCAGCCTGGGATACAACTGATCCGGACCTGCGGATCTATCCACTTTGAATGCGCCAAAACCTCCTCACTCCCAGTATCAGGCTGTCGAGACCCTGTGTCCCCTTCTCCGATTCTTCACGTACATCCTCCTCCTATGCTTGTCGAGTAAGGCCAGATATGAAGTATTTGTTTAAAACCGTACCAATGTCCTGTGGCTCCACGCACAGACTACCCTCTTGGTCCGTAGCAGACCCTCCTCATTCTCTGGTTATCCTCTCCCCCTTGACACAGAACAGAGGGCACTGTCCCTGACCTGCTAATTGGGGCTGCCAGACCTGCTGAGTTTCTCCAGCAAATTCTGCTTTTGTTTTGGCAGTCTAATATCTGCTGTTTTGGGTTTTTGTTTAACCCCCAACTCTAGATGAGGAGAAGTGCTCTTTCTCACAGAGTTCCAACTGATGTCATAGGCCATTCAGCCCATCCAGCCCTGGGATCATGGCTGGTCTGTTCACGGTCAACTCCATTTTCCTGTCTTCTCCTCATTACCCTCGATCCCTTTACTGATTTAAATGCCTGTCTGAAACATGTGACTTATTTTTCACACTGATTTGTGTGATATATTTATCTGTGTCAGAATAGACTTGTATTGGAGGCAGTCTGGGGAAGCTTCACTTGGCTGATCCTGGGAATGGAGGGACTCTCTGATAAACAGGAGAATCGGGAACAGGAGTGGACCGTCTGGCCCTTCGAGCCTGCCCCCCCCCACTCAGTAAGATCATGGCTGATCCTTTCATGACCTCAGCTCCACTTACCCACCCTCTCACCGTATCCCTCAATCCCTTTACTGTTCAAAACATCTACCTTTGCCTTAAAGTCATTCAATGAGGTCGTCTTGGCTGCTTCCCTGGGCAGGGGGCTCCAGGGATTCCCAACTCTGCGGGTGAAGGGTACCTCCTTAGCTCAGTCCCCCTCATTGTGCCCCCTTGTCCTAGTTCCACCCACCTGTGAGAACATCCTGTCTATTTCTATCGTACCTCCTCCCTTCACGATGTCATATTGACAGCACCTCATTGGTGCTCTTTTTTCTGTCCTTAAACTAATTGCTTTTAAAAACTGAAATTGAAACCAAACCTATTCCTGTTAACTGCCTCATTTGTGTGGTAACTTGTCAAATGCTTCCTCAGACAGCATCCATTCCCTTCATCCAACTGGTCAGAGATTCGGTTCCATGAGGTGAGCATCCCTTATGAGCGGTGTTTCAGGCTGTGCACTGCGCAGGGAGACCTTAACATCATTGTAGCTGCTCACGTTTCTGCTGAAAGACCTCCCACCTACCCAGCGTGGTCACTTTCAGCACAAACAGGGCCTCCTCGTTTCCTCCATCAACATCATTCCCAATATCGAACACCCCAAATTGGGTCTCCATTAAAATCTCTCTGAGGCAGACAATCGAACACCTTTATGTCCTGCCGTAATTAGACTGCTGAATGGACCTCTCAGATTTCAGAGGTAACATTGATCTTACGTTGGGCATGTCCTGTGCAGTGTCACCCACCCACCTCGCTCTGGGTAAGGTAGGCACCCTCCGATCAGTACGTCTTTGTTTGCTACGGTGCACCTGCACTGCTCACAAAGCAAAACTTTTCACTGTATTTCGGTACACATGACAACAAATAAATCAAATCAATAATTTTGATGGCCTTTAGTATAAGGAAACATTAGAAAAGCTAGGAACTTTACTGCTGCAGACGATCGCAGGCTGTCCTTCCTGTTTTCAGATGTGCTGTGTTTCTGATATGCCATTATTTTAAGACTAACACAGCTGCCTAGTTTTAGATTTCACTGCCCCTCACGGCAGTTCAAGTCAATAGGTCCCTGGGGTACAGACCTGTAGTCACCCCATTAAACACCAGGGTCAGTGGAACTGTTTCACAACAAAGACAGGGGTTTGGGGGGGGGGGGGAGGGTACAGGGACACCTGATACTGGCTAAAATCTCCATTCCTTGTGTATGGAAACTTCAAGGTCAGCCTGACAGAGAGTGAGAAGGCAGGAAATGGAAAATAAAGCTGACGTTGAGCAGAACGACGTGTGATCCAACAGGTCACAGCCGCTCCAAGCAGTGAGCCATCGCTGGCCGCAGCCCCTCCCTCCATCCCCTGGTGAGAGGGTAACTCTTACCAACTGTGCCCCTTGCACCATCACCGATACAGCGGGGACTGGCACTGACATGCAATCCGAAGGGATTCTGTTAGACAGCAGTGACAGGATGCTTACCCTCCAGTGACATGGCCAAGACGTATTCACAGGCTGTCTGTCTACAGGAGGGGCGCTGCCCTCATCTAGTAACTAACTTGACATCTCCATGTGCTCTCTCCCCCTGCCCGCTTCCCCCCCCACCCCTAGGGGAGGGCTAAGGGAATGGACGTGCAGTTTCTGGACTGGGACTGAGGTGCCCATTGTTAAACTGGGTCTCCGAGGATAAAGCCTGACACAGCATTGGTCAGGCTGGGCGAATGTAGGAATGCTCTGGTCTCCGTCTCCATCTCCAACTCCATCTCCTGGGTCGTGCTGGCTAACCTCAGGCAGGGGTGGCCTGCTGTTGGGAATATCTCACCCTTTCACAACCATCCGACCAGCCCCTTCTTTATCATCGAGGCCAGGATCACAGAAACAAATCGCGGAGTGGGGGCTCAGAGAAACCCAGGGAGGTTTCACCAGGATGTGTGTGTTGTCAGACAGGCTGAAACCACCCTCCTCACTTCCAAATGGTCCCACTGGCTTAGCTGGCCCAGGGTGACAGAGCCAGGGTGACAATGACAGTGCCAGAGTGACAGCGACAGGGTGACGGTGACAGTGCCAGGGTGACGGTGACAGGGTGACAGTGACAGTGCCAGGGTGACAGTGACAGGGTGACAGTGACAGTGCCAGGGTGACAGTGCCAGCGCCAGGGTGACAGTGACAGGGTGACAGTGCCAGGGTGACAGTGACAGTGACAGGGTGACAGAGCCAGGGTGACAATGACAGGGTGACAGTGCCAGGGTGACAGTGCCAGGGTGACAGTGCCAGGGTGACAGTGACAGTGCCAGGGTGACAGTGACAGGGTGACAGTGCCAGGGTGACAGTGACAGTGCCAGGGTGACAGTGACAGGGTGACAGTGACAGTGACAGGGTGACAGAGCCAGGGTGACAATGACAGTGACAGGGTGACAGTGACAGGGTGACAGTGCCAGGGTGACAATGACAGTGACAGGGTGACAGTGACAGGGTGACAGTGCCAGGGTGACAATGACAGGGTTACAATGACAGTGCCAGGATGACAGTGACAGGGTTAGTGCCAGGGTAACAGTAACAGTGCCAGGGTGACAGTGACAGTGCCAGGGTGACAGTGCCAGTGCCAGGGTGACGGTGCCATCTCAGCTGCACACCATCACACACTCTGGCTTCATGTCCACCCTCCACATCTGACACCAATCCTTCAGCGGCCCGGGTTAACCTCAGGGAAACTCCTCACCACATCCTCAGCAACCTGCATTGACATAGCACCTTTGACATAACCAAAGGTGCTAAGTTTAAGAAGCAAATTAAAAGTGGGAGTGGAGTGAGGTTTTGCAAATGCTCTTAATAGCGTCAGTCCCATGTCCCATACACAGCTTTGCAGACAGTAACCATCACACAGGCTTACGCACAGAAAATGGCTCTTCAACTCTGAGTCAGTCAAAACTTACACGTGGGGACACCTCCCACCTTGTACATGGCAGGTACTCATGTGACTCAGCCAACGTTGCCTATCTTATACGTTGCAGGCAGGGATGCCCGGAGGCATGGTACATTGGGGAAACCGAGCAAAGGCTATGACAACGGATGAATGGGCACCGCACGACAATCAACAGACAGGAGGGTTCCCTCCCAGTTGGGGAACACTTCAGTGATCCAGGACATTCAGCCTCGGACCTTCGGGTGACCATCCTCCAAGGTGGACTTCGGGAC
>NC_057712.1:127780505-127790908 GCF_004010195.1 Chiloscyllium plagiosum
ACAGGGGGCTAACACCTTCAACATATTGTCTAGCTATCACCATTGTTAACAGCTAACCCAAGAATGCAACTTTTTAAAAAAAAGGTTTTGTGATTTACATATGAAAGAAGTGAAACTATCACTGTATTCTAACAGATGAAAGGCTTAACAATCAATTTTTCAATGTATAATTTCAGTTACATCACACTGTAAATTTTTGCTATAAATTCTGTGTTAGGATCGAGCCCTCCACTATCACCTGAGGAAGGAGCGTCGCTCCGAAAGCTAGTGTGCTTCCAATTAAACCTGTTGGATTAAACCTGGTGGTGTGTGATTTTTAACTCAGTCAAAACTGTCCACCTAACTGTTGTCATCCCATCTCCCAGTCTAGCCCTGGGACACCGAAAGGGAACAGGTTGTATTTTCCTGTGTCCATACAAGCTGTGCTGAGTGCAGTTTTCTCCCCTCTCGATAGGAAGGGTTCACACCCGGTGCTCAGTAACGGGATGGCCAGGCTGGTTATGGAGAGCTCCCAGATATTTGTCCTCATTCCTGGGCATCGTCACTGAGACCACAAGCATTCCTCACCCCCAACAGCCTTTGAATGGAGTGGTTTGCCTGGCGATTTCATACAGCTGTGGCTCTACAGTCACATGTTGACCAGACCAGGTAAGGAGGGCAGATTGCCCTTCCCTGATGGACATTACTGAACCAGACAGGTTTTTTATGACAATTGAAGACAGTTAGTGTAACGGAGCCTTGCTTCAATTCCGATTTATGAGCTGAATTTCAATTCCAGGGGCAGATAAAGACAGAAGCAGCTGTGGACATGAGGCCTGAGTGGAGGTGAGAAAGGGGAGCGGGAGGATCTAGTTGCTGTTATGACTGAGAAGCCAAGTGCTGCCCAGATGATGGGACTAGCTCAGCTTAGGAAACTGGGTCAGCATGGACGAGTTGGGCTGAAGGGTCTGTTTCCACACTGTCTGACTCTGTCCTACAGGATCCCCCCGAGCCCTGAGCTGATGTCTGGAAGCTGGACAAGACAGCAGCCTGCACCCTTGCTCTCTGGGAAGTGTCAATCCCCCCCACGATACCGTCCTCTCCCACTGGTTAGCCCCCTTCCCTGCTCAGTTCCTCATGTCCCCATCCCGCAAAAGCTTTTAAGGGAAAGCTCACAGATGTGTTACATTCTCGGAGTTCATCAAACTCCTACAGCATGGAAATGGGCCATTCGGCCCGACGAGTCCACACTGAGCCTCCAGAGAGCATCCCACCCAGATCCAGCCCCCTACCCTATCCATTTCCCATGTCGAGAGGGTGGTGCTGGAAAAGCGCAGCAGGTCAGGCAGCATCCAAGGAGCAGCAGGATCGACATTTTGGGCATAAGCTCTTCATCAGGGTGAGGAAGGGTTCCGGCCTGAACCGTCGACTCTCCTGCTCCTCGGACGCTACCTGACCAGCTGTGCTTTTCCAGCGCCACACTCTCAACTCTGATCTCCAGCATCTGCAGTCCTCACTGTCTCCTAGTTACATTAGGGAGAGGGTGACTGGATCTATACCTAACCCTGAACACTACGGGCGATTTAGCACGGCCAATTCACCCGACCTGCACATCTTTGGACTGTGGGAGGAAACCGGAGCACCCGGAGGAAACCCACGCAGACACGGGGAGAACGTGCAAACTCCACACAGTCAGTCGCCTGAGGCGGGAATTGAACCCGGGTCTCTGGCGCTGTGAGGCAGCAGTGCTAACCGCTGAGCCACTGTGTGAGCTGCAGGAGATGGGAACTGCTTTTATGTTCCACATGCGAACCCTGTCAGATGTGTGAGGGAGGGGATCTCCATCAGATCTCCAGCTAGGAGATGGTACACCTTCACATCCCTCTGCGTGCGTGTGAGTGAATTAGCAGACAGTGGTACAAAGCCTGCTAGATCACCCCTCCTGGGGCACCAGGATGCCTGAGCAGGCTGCCACTATCTGTCTGGAGGGACAAAGACTGAGTTACCCTGATGGCTAACGGTGTTGGTGTCATTCGGTGCCTGGTGCCTGTGGGCGGTGACGAGTGTAACTCGAATTATGCCCCTGGCTTCCGCAACCTCTGCTCTGGCTGGGGTTTTAATCATGGTGCCCTGCTGGTTGAGCTCTTCCTGTAAAGCATCCCATGTTCCCTCTGCGTGTACACACAGCGAGCTGAGGAGAACTCACCACCAGCTTTCACCACGCTCCCTCTGTACACAGCCGGAAAAAGACCAACAGGCCTGGCCAAAAGCTCCGAACACAATTCATCAGCTCGAGGGCGACTGTGTGGGAATTGTGGACGGCCAGCGTGCATTTGTGAAGGGGGGAAACCATGCTTAACGGACTTGCCTCAATCCGGCGATGTGACATTGTGCCACAGAACAGTCTGTGCACAACATTACAGCCCATGGGGTTGCAACATCACCAGAACACTGGCAAAGGGACAGGAAACAGCTACCATGAGGAACTGAGGGAGGGTTTAGCCTGGAGTCTCATAGCTCAGTACTGAGGCCCTCGCTTTTCCTGGTAATGGATATTAATAATCCAATTTCAAATTGTGCAGATAGATGAACTTGGTGGCAGTGTAAATGGAGGAGGTCAGTTCCACAAGTTGCTGGTGTGGCTGGCACAGACGGGGGAAACATGTGAAACGATTCCTTTTGGCTGGAAGACCAGAGACAGATCGCACGGGAATGGAGGGAGCAGAGGGATATGAGTGAGTGAGACAGAGAGAGACCTGCTCAGCAGGCGGCTACACTGAATAACCTCAGCCTCGTTAATAACGAAGCAGCCCCTCACTGGGAGCTGGGTTATTTGAGATGGGTCATCCTTCTCTCCTTATCTCCCATCAGATACACTGATGGGATTACAACACCCATGGCAGGAAGGGGGCTGAAATATTTTCCACTGCAGGAAATGGCCAGGTTTAACCCCTGAGACCTGACTGAACAACACAACGCTGTCAGCACTGAAGGCCCAAGGAATCAGATCCACAACCAGCAGCTTTCAGCACAGGCCGCGTGGTGGGGAGACTGTATACTGAATTGTCAGGTTTAAATGCAGTCACCCTCTCCCTAACCCACCGAGACAGGGAGGGGGGGGGTACAGACACAGTCACCCTCTCCCTAACCCCCCGAGACAGGAAGGGGGGGTATAAACACAATCACCCTCTCCCTAACCCACCGAGACAGGGAGGGGGGGGGTACAGACACAGTCACCCTCTCCCTAACCCCCCGAGACAGGGAGGGGGGGTATAAACTCAATCACCCTCTCCCTAACCCACCGAGACAGGGAGGGGACTTATAAACACAATCACCCTCTCCCTAACCCACCGAGACAGGGGGGGGTACAGACACAGTCACCCTCTCCCTAACCCACCGAGACAGGGAGGGGGGGGTATAAACTCAATCACCCTCTCCCTAACCCACTGAGATGGGGGGGGTATAAACTCAATCACCCTCTCCCTAACCCACCGAGACAGGGAGGGGGGGTATAAACTCAATCACCCTCTCCCTAACCCACCGAGACAGGGGGGGGTACAGACACAGTCACCCTCTCCCTCACCCACCGAGACAGGGAGGGGGGGTATAAACACAGTCACCCTCTCCCTGACCCACTGAGACGGGAGGGGGGGTACAGACACAGTCACCCTCTCCCTGACCCACCGAGACAGGGAGGGGGGGTATAAACACAATCACCCTCTCCCTAACCCCCCAAGACAGTGACGGGTGGGGGGGTACAGACACAGTCACCCTCTCCCTAACCCACTGTTGGGAGAGATTTGTGAAGACGGGTCACTGGTTTCCCTCCACAGATGCTGCAGGACCTGCTGAGTTTCTGCAGTCTGCTGCGTTTTTATAATTGCTTTCCCAGACCATGCTGGGGAGAGACAGACACAATATCCCTCTCACGTTACCCTGGAGAGCAGCTGGAGCCTGCACTGTGTTAGCCTCACCCGCACACCCAGGGGGCACACTAACTGCCCGTTCCCCCACAGTGGGCAGCAGTCAGTTGTGTGGGACTAGCCCACTCTGTGCTCCATCCCCAGCTGAGTTCCTCACTGTGACGGTCAGACCTGGGCTCAGTGCTCCTTATCCCATCACCGCAGCTCACCAGCTGATCACAGGCGGTAACCACGTCAGTATGCGGTGATAAGAGCTGCTGGTTGGAGCAGTTGGTGGTTAGTATTGATGTGTACTCTAGCTCAGGTTCCTGACAGGCTGCCTGAAACAGGGAGTAACTTCCAGCAGGCTCTCCACCCTCAGCCCAGGGAAGGCAGTTACTATTCACCCAGTAGGGGTTACATCAGGATGCTGGAAGAGAGAGAGAGCGGGAGAGAGAGGGAGACAGCAAGAGAGAGAGAGAGAGAGAGAGAAAGAGAGAGCTGGAGAGAGACAGAGAGAAGCAGCATAGGGCTGCAATCAATTGGGTAAGGGGGG
The DNA here is from genome assembly GCF_004010195.1 of Chiloscyllium plagiosum. Taxonomy (NCBI): domain Eukaryota; kingdom Metazoa; phylum Chordata; class Chondrichthyes; order Orectolobiformes; family Hemiscylliidae; genus Chiloscyllium; species Chiloscyllium plagiosum. The sequence continues at coordinate 127,784,943 of NC_057712.1, forward strand.
TATTGAGTCACGGTCACTGGGAGGGGCTGCTCTCTGGGTACAGGGGGCTCCTAATCACACACATCACTCCTGTCGAATCCAGGACCAAAGGCTGAAACACCTCGCAGACGGCCAAGGGACCACGACAATCACAGCCTCACACCATCACTTCACAATTCTCTCTGGGTAAACAGAAAGCTGCAAAATAATGCACCTCGATCCAGTTCAGCTGCAAAATACTGCACTACACCCCAGTTCAGCTGCAGAATACTCCCACCTTGATCCAGTTCAGCTGCAAAATACTGCACCTCGATCCAGTTCAGCTGCAAAATACTGCACCACAATCCACTTCAGCTGCAAAATACTGCACCTCAATCCAGTTCAGCTGCAAACTACTGCACCTTGATCCAGTTCAGCTGCAAAACACTGCACCTCGATCCAGTTCAGCTGCAAAATACTGCACCTCGATCCAGTTCACCTGCAAAATATTGCACCTCAATCCAGTTCAGATGCAAAATACTGCACCTCGATCCAGTTCAGCTGCAAAATATTGCACTTCGATCCACTTCAGCAGCAAAATACTGCACCTCAATCCAGTTCAGCAGCAAAACACTGCACCTCGATCCAGTTCAGCTGCAAAATATTGCACCTCGATCCACTTCACCTGCAAAATATTGCACCTCAATCCAGTTCAGATGCAAAATACTGCACCTCGATCCAGTTCAGCTGCAAAACACTGCACCTCGATCCAGTTCAGCTGCAAAATATTGCACGTCGATCCACTTCACCTGCAAAATATTGCACCTCAATCCAGTTCAGATGCAAAATACTGCACCTCGATCCAGTTCAGCTGCAAAATACTGCACCTCGATCCACTTCAGCTGCAAAATATTGCACCTCGATCCACTTCACCTGCAAAATACTGCACCACGACCCAGTTCAGCTGCAAAACACTGCACCTCGATCCAGTTCAGCTGCAAAATACTGTACTTCGAACCACTTCAGCTGCAAAATACTGCACCTCGATCCACTTCAGCTGCAAAATACTGCACCTCCATCCAGTTCAGCTGCAAAACACTGCACCTCGATCCACTTCAGCTGCAAAATACTGCACCTCGATCCAGTTCAGCTGCAAAACACTGCACCACAACCCAGTTCAGCTGCAAAATACTGCACCTCGATCCACTTCAGCTGCAAAATATTGCACCTCCATCCAGTTCAGCTGCAAAATACTGCACCTCGATCCAGTTCAGCTGCAAAACACTGCACCTCGATGCAGTTCAGCTGCAAAATATTGCACCTCGATCCAGTTCAGCTGCAAAATATTGCACCTTTATCCAGTTCATCTGCAAAACACAGCACCTCGATCCAGTTCAGCTGCAAAATACTCCACCTTGATCCAGTTCAGCTGCAAAATACTGCACCTCAATCCAGTTCAGCTGCAAAACACTGCTCCTCAATCCAGTTCAGCTGCAAAATACTGCACCTCGCTCCAGTTCAGCTGCAAAATACTGCACCTCGCTCCAGTTCAGAACAAAGAGAGTCAAGGTGCATGCTTGGCTTGACTGACTTGATGGATTTTAGAAAGTGTTCCAACAAGGACCTGTCCCTGTCCAAAAGGGAGCCATGGTTTGTCTCAGTCTCCACAGGAGAAGACGCTGATAGCATTCCAAACTTTCTAACCAATCGGGGGCAGTAAAGGGAAGATGGAGTAAGCATAATAATGAGGGGTATGAGTGGGGCAAACACTCATTAGGGTGCCCTGGCCCTGATGGGACGGACCCCTGGACACCCTCCCAACAGTATAGCCGTAATGTTATCCCTCACCAAAAACGCCACTGCCCCCCGCCCCGCCCTTCCTCCCCGGCTCCTCAGGCCCCCTTTCTGGAGCCTCGAGATCACGGTGACAGTGGGGTCAGGGTCTGACTCACAGCCTGGTCACTGCCGCTGCCTGGCTTGTCCCCACATGCTGGGGGCTGGGGGCTGGGGGCTGAGGAGGGCGTGTGTGTGTGTGTGTGTGTGTGTGTGTGTGTGTGTGTGAGACAGTGAGTGATGTTCGATCTTAGCCGACAGACACACACACACTGACCTGGTGCCACCAAACAGGATGACCTTGTCTCCCACCATGCAGCAGCACTGTCTCCTTCGCGCACACGGCCCCTTGCCCTTGGGCTCCACCTTTCTCCACGTGGAGGACTCTGCAAGGGAAGCAGACGGTCAGCAGCTTGGCCAGGGCACTGGTTTGTATCTCCCACAGCCAGCCATGGGGACGCACTACCACCTGCTGGCCAGACTGCAAACAACTAGCACAGGTACATACAACATACAGCATTACAGTGCAGTACAGGCCCTTCGGCCCTCAATGTTGTGCTGACCTGTGAAACCAATCTGAAGCCCATCTAATCTACGCTATTCCATTCTCATCCACATGCCTTTCCAATGCCCATTTAAATGCCCTTAAAGTTGGTGAGTCTACTACTGTTGCAGGAAGGCTATTCCACACCTCTACTACTCTCTGAGTAAAGAAACTCCCTCTAACATCTGTCCTATATCTATCACCCCTCAATTTAAAACTATGTCACCTCATGCTGGCCATCACCGTCCGAGGAAAAAGGCTCTCCCTGTCCACCCTATCTAACCCTCGGATTATTTTACACGTCTCAATTAATTGAATTGAATTCAATTGATTTGAATTTATTGTCACGTGTACCGAGGCACAGGGAAAAGCTTTGTCTTGCGAGCAACACAGGCAGATCACAGAGTTAAGTAACACAGATAGTAAATACGTCATCTCTCAACCTTCTTCTCTCTAACGAAAACAGCCTCAAGACCCTCAGCCTTTCCTCATAAGACCTTCCCTCCACACCAGGCAACATCCTGGTAAATCTCCTCTGAACCCTTTCCAAAGCTTCCACATCCTTCCGATAAGTACAGGAGTTGGGAGGTCGTGTTGCGGCTGTACAGGACATTGGTTAGGCCACTGTTGGAATATTGCGTGCAGTCCTGGTCTCCTTCCTATCGGAAAGATGTTGTGAAACTGGACTAGAGGGCATAAGTTTAGGGTGAGAGGAGAAAGATATAAAAGAGACCTACAGGGCAACATTTTCACAGAGGGTGGTACGTGTATAGAATGAGCTGTCAGATGAAGTGGTGGAGGCTAGTAGAATTGCAACATTTAAGAGGCATTTAGATGGGTATATGAATAGGAAGGGTTTGGAGGGATATGGGCTGGGTGCTGGCAGGTGGGACTAGATTGGGATATCTGGTCTGTTTCTGTGCTGTGCATTGGTGTGACTCTATGCCTCTATCCTTCCTCTCAACTCGGAGCAGATTTAACATTCACCCAGACCCTGCTGACAAACTGACATTCAGATGTGGGCTGGGCGAGGGGGCTGGGCAGAGACAGGAGACATTCCAAGCTATAGCCAGGAGGTTAAAGTGTGATTTAGACAGCTCTGTCACACTTCACAACAATACAAACTGGGCTATCACACAAGACGGACCGTTTCAATCAGTCCCTCTCTCTATGGGAATCCCGTACAGACAAACCTGGTTTCATTGGGAACCTGCCCAGAGTCACTATGAGGACTCATGGTGTATAGAGGATGGATTCGCTAACAGGAAGCAGAGAGGATCTGGGTCCATTTCAGATTGTGTGGTCTGCCCACGGGAGACAAATTCTCTTTAATAACGTAGACAAATGGATGGAGGGTATGGTCAGGAAACCTGCTGGAACGGAAAGTATGGAGCAGACTTGGGGAATCTATCCTGAAGAGATAAAGGACAGTGAAGTAAGTGGGATAATGTGGGAGGACATGTACTTCCCATTTCTACATGAAACTGGGGAGAGACCGTCCAGCAGCACTTCGGGATGAGAAGCCAGTCTCGGTGGGTGGGAGGGAGGGGGGGGGTCTAAGAGGAGATTAGATCCGCAAATGGCAAGGTGCGATGGGGAACGGAGTATTAATACCAGCATGGTTTTGGGAGAGGTTGGTGAGATCCTGTCTGGAACACCACCGGTTCTGATGTCAGTGACAGTCCTGTTCCTCGGCGATTTGCATTATAAGAAAACTGTGCAGTAGCCGCGCCATTAAATGGGCTGTCCGAATGGGACAGGGACCACGTTATAGCCAACACAACTCAGGAATGATCACATCCTACAGGTAACAGGCGAAAGTCTTCAATCACATCCAAGCCCATCTGTGCTGAAGAAACACACATTGTAGCTGGACTGACTGTACCGTACACAGCGAAACGATGTGCGTTTTGTTCAGAGATTAATTTGAGTAGTTTCTGTGGTGAGGAGACGTTACACAGGCCAGCCCTGTACCCTGTAAGGGTTAAGGCAGTGAAGCCAGCCAGGACATGGTGGGGTTAGCTGGAAACAGTGAGAGGCCTGCCATTGAACACAGAGAGAGACGAGAGAACTTTGCTCTGCTGCTTGTTAACCTCCTCCCAGTGGACACTGGGTCACTGGACATTGACAGGGCAAACCGAGACAGACTTTTTAAATCGACCAGGACAATAAGGACAGGTGGGCAAGTTAAAGGTCACAGCCTGGTCACACCAGGCCGGAGGGGCACAGCCTGGTCACGCCAGGCCGGAGGGACACAGCCTGGTCACGCCAGGCCGGACGGGCGCACCCTGGTCACGCCAGGCCGGACGGGCGCACCCTGGTCACGCCAGGCCGGACGGGCGCACTCTGGTCACGCCAGGCCGGACGGGCGCACCCTGGTCACGCCAGGCCGGACGGGCGCACCCTGGTCACGCCAGGCCGGACGGGCGCAGCCTGGTCACGCCAGGCCGGAGGGGCGCAGCCTGGTCACACACCAGGCCGGAGGGACACAGCCTGGTCACACCAGGCCGGAGGGACACAGCCTGGTCACACCAGGCCGGAGGGACACAGCCTGGTCACACCAGGCCGGAGGGACACAGCCTGGTCACACCAGGCCGGAGGGACACAGCCTGGTCACACCAGGCCGGAGGGACACAGCCTGGTCACACCAGGCCGGAGGGACACAGCCTGGTCACACCAGGCCGGAGGGACACAGCCTGGTCACACCAGGCCGGAGGGACACAGCCTGGTCACACCAGGCCGGAGGGACACAGCCTGGTCACACCAGGCCGGAGGGACACAGCCTGGTCACACCAGGCCGGAGGGACACAGCCTGGTCACACCAGGCCGGAGGGACACAGCCTGGTCACACCAGGCCGGAGGGACACAGCCTGGTCACACCAGGCCGGAGGGACACAGCCTGGTCACACCAGGCCGGAGGGACACAGCCTGGTCACACCAGGCCGGAGGGACACAGCCTGGTCACGCCAGGCCGGAGGGGCTGTCTGGCCTAATGCTGCACTGGATGTTGAGCTTCATGATTACAGACAGTGCCCACACTGCCCTGCCTGAGAGGGGCATTCATCAACTCCCAGGGCAGGGGATAGAGGGGACAGGGGACAGGGGCCAGATATAGACCTCCACATATAATCAGGCCTCTCCCCAGAAAGCCCTACACTGACCCGATGTGTGAGAACTGCCTGATTATAAGCCTTGTCCAGACAGTAACACCCCCACCGAATCTCCGTGTGGACCAGCTGCACATGCACTGCAGTAATTCACCAAAGAGCCTGAGGGCAGCACCTTCCAAACCCATCCTTGGAAATACACAGGAGGTGATGGCCTAGTGATATGATCTATTTGTCCAGCTAACGTCCTGGGGCCCTGTGTCCAATCCTGCCAGGGCAGACCGGGGAATTAGAATTCAACAGAAATCTGCAAGTAGAAGCCTACTGCCCACCTGGGACACCATCCTGACCCTACACCTGACTCCACACTCACAGCAATGTGGGTGACTCATTTGGGACCAGCGACCGTAAAAGGATGAGGAGAGTCACCGTTCCCTGAGCGTCACTGGGTCCGAATCCTGGAATTCCCTCCCTCAGGGACGTTGTGGGTCTACCCCCAGCCCACGGACTGCAGCGGGTCAGGA
>NC_057712.1:127791408-127798986 GCF_004010195.1 Chiloscyllium plagiosum
GATGGAGGTTATAGAGACAAGAACTTACTGGAGAAGTGGGGGATGATGGGGACATTGGCAGTGGATACCTCTCTGACCAGCCGTCGTCAGGGTGGACCTGGGCCCAGAAGGGTCTGCCCTGAAATGGAGAGAAAGAGAAGCAGTTAACACCGAGTGGTGGGCTTTTCTCACCCGTCCCTAGTTGCCCCTTGAGAAGGTGGGGGTGAGCTCCCTTCTTGAACCGCTACAGTTCATGTGCTGGTTGTAGACGCACAATGCTGTGAGGGAGGGAGCTCAGGTTTCTGACCCAGCGACACTGAAGTCAATAAACCAAAAGGAACAGAGAGGGATGAGTGATGTCCTATTAGATCTTCGACCAGATTGGTCATGTCATGTGGGCAAGACCAAAGTTAACTTTTGCCTTTGGTGCATCTCGAACATAAAGCTGGATAACTGACCACACAATCTCTTGTTCATGTGGGTGAAAAGGGATGCCTTTCCTGTCTAACACCCTTTGACCTGGAAGCACAGCACAATAACAATGAGTAATTTCTTTAAAATGTCTGTGTGATCGGTGATTATATTTCAGACAACGTAGAAAATGCTTATTTTTTTTTCAAATTTGCTTGACTTGAAAAGCAATCAATTGCAATTTTCTTAGATAATGCAAATTACTATGCATGCAGGCTGGTGACCCTTAACCTGGAAGCAGTACTGAAAAAAAAAACAACTTAAGACCAGAAATGGTATGGCTGGAAGACCTAAGGGAGGACTAGGGTTAGAAGGTGATCAGAAAATTAAGGACTCAGGTATCAAACTCCAGATGCCATTAATAGAAAAACTCCTGACGGAAATGACCGTCTTCCTATCGGTAGAGAAGCAGAATTCCGGAATCTCAAGTGGAAACCAGCTACTGCTGCTGAATGTAACAAGGGGACGATATCACAGAGTGAAAAGGCGAGCGATTTTAACCAAAGAGGCCAAACTCGAAGGAAAATAAAATGGGGCGTCACTTATTTTGATTGGCAGGTGCTGATGGGTGTGGAAGATGGATTTTGTTGTACTCACTACTCGGAGGGAAATTGACCTTTGTGTATTTGAAGTATCGTTTGCTTGTTAAATGCTTTGCAGATTTGTGTTGGCTCTGGTTCATGTCAAACATGGGAATCCTGTGATTGTTCTCTTTCTGGTCAGTTGGGGCTCAGTGCGACCACTGCTATTTCTCTCGGAGATCGTGCCCTTCCAGTGTCAGGGAGCAGACAGGGTATAGGGGCAGAGTGAGAGGGCATCTCGACTTAGGAGAATCAACGCTGATGTGCTGCAGCGCCAGGGTGCCCACCACTGCCCCCTGTCACACACACGCTCACACCAGCCTCAGATCAGAGACACCAGCCTTGCTCACGGGTTAGTGCCTCATGTCTTTGTGCTCATTACCCGCTGGGAATGAGATACTTGGCCCAATCTCTGGTTGGGGAGTTGTGAGAGATCTCAAAGCACGAGTTACTGGAGCCAGTGTTTAATCCTCATTGTGATATTCTTTTCTGATTACTCTGATACAGCTCACTGCAATTTGTTCATTCATCAATTCTTATGTTCAACAAAAAACCGTGACAGCACAGAGCCACAGGGCAGCGATGGAAAACTTACCAGCAATCCATTAGGAGACATAGGGCTGGGAGAGAGAGGGGGGCTCAAACTCTCCGAGCCATTGAATCGAGGCAGGGACCAGTTTGACTGGTGGATCTGTGAGGAGGCAAACAGGATAGGGGCTGAATGTGACTGTGAAGAGAACGTGACTCAGTAACCACACTGTCTCCAAAACGAGGGGATCAACTCAGTTCATCATCCATAACATTCAACTGCGGTACAGTCACACTCCCGTCTGACGTGTCAATGCAGTACAGTCACACTCCCACCTGACGTGTCACTGCGGTACAGTCACACTCCCACCTGACGTGTCACTGCGGTACAGTCACACTCCTGCCTGACGTGTCGCTGTGGTACAGTCACACTCCTGCCTGACGTGTCACTGCGGTACAGTCACACTCCCGCCTGACGTGTCACTGCGGTACAGTCACACGCCCGCCTGACGTGTCGCTGCGGTACAGTCACACGCCCGCCTGACGTGTCGCTGTGGTACAGTCACACTCCTGCCTGACGTGTCACTGTGGTACAGTCACACTCCCACCTGACGTGTCGCTGCGGTACAGTCACACTCCCACCTGACGTGTCGCTGCGGTACAGTCACACTCCCACCTGACGTGTCGCTGTGGTACAGTCACACTCACGCCTGATGTGTCGCTGCGGTACAGTCACACTCACGCCTGACGTGTCGCTGCAGTACAGTCATGCCCACGCCTGACGTGTCGCCGCGGTACAGTCTCACCCACGCCTGACATGTCGCTGCGGTACAGTCACACCCTCGCCTGACGTGTCGCTGCGGTACAGTCTCACCCACGCTTGATGTGTCGCTGCGGTACAGTCGTGCCCTCGCCTGACATGTCGCTGCAGTACAGTCTCGCCCATGTCTGACGTGTCGCTGCAGTACAGTCTTGCCCTCGCCTGATGTGTCGCTGCGGAACACCCTCGCCCATGCCTGACATGTCGCTGCGATACAGTCTTGCCCACGCCTGACGTGTCGCTGCAGTACAGTCTCGCCCACGCCTGACGTGTCACTGCGGTACAGTCGTGCCCTCGCCTGATGTGTCACTGCGGTACAGTCACACCCTTGCCTGACGTGTCGCTGCGGTACAGTCTCGCCCACGTCTGACGTGTCGCTGCGGTACAGTCTTGCCCACGCCCAACGTGTCGCTGCGGTACAGTCGAGCCCTCGCCTGACGTGTCGTTGCGTTACACCCGCGCCCACGCCTGATGCGTCGCTACAGTACAGTCGTGCCCACGCCTGCCGCGCCGCTGCAGTACAGTCGCACCCCTGCCTGATGTGTCACCGCAGTACAGTCGCACCCACGTCTGATGTGTCGCTGCGGTACAGTCGCGCCCACGCCTGATGTGTCGCTGCGGTACAGTCGTGCCCTCGCCTGATGTGTCACTGCGGTACAGTCACACCCTTGCCTGATGTGTCACCGCGGTACAGTCGCGCCCACGCCTGACGTGTCACTGCGGTACAGTCGCACTCCCACCTGTTGTGTCACTGCGGTAGAGTCACACTCACGCCTGACGTGTCGCTGCGATACAGTCACACTCCCACCTGATGTGTCGCTGCGGTACAGTCACACTCCCACCTGACGTGTCGCTGTGGTACAGTCACACTCCTGCCTGACGTGTCACTGCGGTGCAGTCACAGTCCCGCCTGACGTGTCACTGCGGTACAGTGACACTCCCGCCTGACGTGTCACTGCGGTACAGTCACATTCACGCCTGACGTGTCGCTGCGGTACAGTCACACTCCCACCTGATGTGTCGCTGCAGTACAGTCATGCCCACGCCTGACATGTCGCTGCGGTACAGTCACACCCTCGCCTGACGTGTCGCTGCGGTACAGTCTCGCCCACGTCTGACGTGTCGCTGCAGTACAGTCTTGCCCTCGCCTGATGTGTCGCTGCAGTACACCCTCACCCATGCCTGACATGTCGCTGCGGTACAGTCTTGCCCACGCCTGACGTGTCGCTGCAGTACAGTCTCGCCCATGCCTGATATGTCGCTGCGGTACAGTCGTGCCCTCGCCTGATGTGTCGCTGCGGTACAGTCACACCCTCGCCTGACGTGTCGCTGCGGTACAGTCTCGCCCATGCCTGACGTGTCGCTGCTGTACAGTCGTGCCCTCGCCTGACGTGTCGCTGCGGTACAGTCTCGTCCACGCCCGACGTGTCGCTGCGGTACAGTCGAGCCCTCGCCTGACGTGTCGTTGCGTTACACCCGCGCCCATACCTGATGCGCGCTACAGCACAGTCGTGCCCACGCCTGACGCGTCGCTGCAGTACAGTCGCACCCCTGCCTGATGTGTCGCTGCGGTACAGTCTCGTCCACGCCCGACGTGTCGCTGCTGTACAGTCGTGCCCTCGCCTGACGTGTCGCTGCGGTACAGTCTCGTCCACGCCCGACGTGTCGCTGTGGTACAGTCGAGCCCTCGCCTGACGTGTCGTTGCGTTACACCCGCGCCCATGCCTGATGCGCGCTACAGCACAGTCGTGCCCACGCCTGACGTGTCGCTGCAGTACAGTCTTGCCCTCGCCTGACGTGTCGCTGCAGTACAGTCTCGCCCACGCCTAATGTGTCGCTGCGGTACAGTCGTGCCCTTGCCTGACGTGTCGCTGCGGTACAGTCACACCCTCGCCTGACGTGTCGCTGCGGTACAGTCTCGCCCACGTCTGACGTGTCGCTGCTGTACAGTCGTGCCCTCGCCTGACGTATCGCTGCAGTACAGTCTCGCCCACGCCCGACGTGTCGCTGCGGTACAGTCGTGCCCTCGCCTGACGTGTCGTTGCGTTACACCTGCGCCTACGCCTGATGCGTCGCTACAGTACAGTCGCGCCCACGCCTGACGCGTCGCTGCAGTACAGTCGCACCCCTGCCTGATGTGTCACCGCAGTACAGTCGCACCCACGTCTGATGTGTCGCTGCGGTACAGTCGCGCCCACGCCTGATGTGTCGCTGCGGTACAGTCTCGTCCACGCCCGACGTGTCGCTGCGGTACAGTCGTGCCCTCGCCTGACGTATCGCTGCAGTACAGTCTCGCCCACGCCCGACGTGTCGCTGCGGTACAGTCGTGCCCTCGCCTGACGTATCGCTGCAGTACAGTCTCGCCCACGCCCGACGTGTCGCTGCGGTACAGTCGTGCCCTCGCCTGACGTATCGCTGCAGTACAGTCTCGCCCACGCCCGACGTGTCGCTGCGGTACAGTCGTGCCCTCGCCTGACATGTCGCTGCAGTACAGTCTCGCCCATGTCTGACGTGTCGCTGCAGTACAGTCTTGCCCTCGCCTGACGTGTCGCTGCAGTACAGTCTTGCCCTCGCCTGACGTGTCGCTGCAGTACAGTCTTGCCCTCGCCTGACGTGTCGCTGCAGTACAGTCTTGCCCTCGCCTGACGTGTCGCTGCAGTACAGTCTTGCCCTCGCCTGACGTGTCGCTGCAGTACAGTCTTGCCCTCGCCTGACGTGTCGCTGCAGTACAGTCTTGCCCTCGCCTGACGTGTCGCTGCAGTACAGTCTTGCCCTCGCCTGACGTGTCGCTGCAGTACAGTCTTGCCCTCGCCTGACGTGTCGCTGCAGTACAGTCTTGCCCTCGCCTGACGTGTCGCTGCAGTACAGTCTTGCCCTCGCCTGACGTGTCGCTGCAGTACAGTCTTGCCCTCGCCTGACGTGTCGCTGCAGTACAGTCTTGCCCTCGCCTGACGTGTCGCTGCAGTACAGTCTGGTGCTGGCAGGTGGGACTAGATCGGGTTGGGGTATCTGGTCGGCATGGACGGGTTGGACTGAAGGGTCTGTTTCCATGCTGTACATCCCTGTGACTCTATGGTGGGATTTGAACCCAGGTCCCCAGGACATTATTTGTGTCCCTGGATCCCGAAACGTCGATTTCCCCTGTTCCTCGGAGGCTGCCTGACCGTCCGTGCTTTTCCTGCACCACATTCTTGTCCGTGGACTAACAGTCCAGCGGTAATACCACTCAGCCATCATTTCCCTCGTTTGGTGTGTTGGGATTGCCAGACCCATTTTACACTTGGAGCAGTCAGACAGGGTGTATTAGCCAAGACTCACCTGGGCGTATTTATTGAAGATTTGTTCCCAGGAGCTGTAATCTGCTCTGTCCAGTGTCGCCTGAGAGAGGGAAAGACACAAAGACATCATGGTGAGGGAAAGGTCAGACCTGGTGTGCCCAATCAGTGCCCACTGCCCCATGCCCTGCTGTTGGTCTGTCTGGGCCACCGAATGGGTCTGAACAGGTGATCAAGAGTAATGTGGATAGAATGGAGAGGGGGATTGGGGTCTGCGGACAGAATGAACAGTGGGTGTGACTGGCCTGAACATTGGACCCCCCGTCCCTGTGCCCCATCACCATCCTCGCTCCCCATTCCCCAGGGTCAAGACTGTCTCTCCCAGGTGCTCTGGTTCCACAGAATCCATCTGAGGCTGGGCACAGGCCTACAGTGTAGGCCCACAGCTCACCCGTGACAGTCCTGTCTGAGGCCTCAGCATGCTGGCACCTGATTGGAAGGGAGGCAGTCACATGATCTTCCTCCCTCAGTCACATGGCCTTCTAATACAAACCAGCCTGCCCCGTTCAGAATTAACTCCCACTTGCCTCCTGCTCCGAACCCCCAAGTGCCTGTGGGAACCAAAGGGTTAAATATCACGAATATAAGATACTCGGCATTGAGAGGTCCATTGACACCCTCCTCAGTTTGCCGGCTGTGTTTCCTGTGTCCAGTGTCCCCCACCTCAGACACAAAACGTCACGGGGGGGGGGGGGTTTGACCTCCCTCTCCCTGATCTAAAAACCTGAGCCCAACGTCGAAGGTAGCACTCTGGTGCAGTACTGACCGAGTGCTGCACTGTCAGCGGCGCCACCTTCCAGATGACATCTTAAACACAGGCTCCCAGTCGGATATCAAAGACCTGGAATGATTCTGCCTGAAGCCCAGAAATTATCCTCCGATCAATCTTGCTCAAACAAATCATGATTTGGAGGTGCCGGTGTTGGACTGGGGTGGACAAAGTTAAAAATCACGCAACACCAGGTTATGGTCCAACAGGTTTAATTGGAAGCACACTAGCTTTCGGAGCGTCGCTCCTTCACCAGGTGGTTATGAAGGAGCGTCGCTCCGAAAGCTAGTGCTTCCAATTAAACCTGTTGGATTATAACCTGGTGTTATGTGAGTTTTAACTTCAAACAAATCAAGTCCTTATTGTCAAAGGGAGCTTGCTGCATCGAAACGGGTTTAATTCTAGCCTCCGTCTGGTGACTGGGGATATAAGTCAGGGTTTCTAATCTATGGGACACACTGCAGGACCATGCCAAAGCTGTGAGTCATGAGTCCAGCACAGACTGTAGCGGTTCAACAAGCCCGCTCACCCCCACCTTCTCCAAGGACAGATACCCAGCTACCAGCACCAACAGCAGAACCAAAATTCAGAACATTGGTGTTTTCGTCACACGCCTCTGAGTCAGACAGCAGCGCGTACCATCGGGTGCTGAAGGTTCGAGTTGGAACTTGTATCTCTGTGAGGGAAGAGACAGAAATCAGGTCACCTATTCCACTTGGAGCACCAATCAGATCAGTCTGCCTCACAGAGTGAGAGAGAGAGAGAGAGAGAGACAGAGAGAGCGAGAAAGCTGAAACGTTCAAGACCTAATGGTTTTCCCTTGACCAGAGGACAAGGGAAGGCTGGTTATGTTCGGGGTTTAGAATTACGATCAGCTTTCAATCCCTGAGGGGTCGCAATTGCCCATTATTGTTTAATGACAAACCCAGACACTCCTGCAGATTCTTTTCTCTGGTGCCAACCCAAGATTTATCCACGGAAAGCCACAAAACGCGGGAGGTCACAGCGGGTCAGGCAGGAGCCACAGGGAGGGGACAGGCACACGTTTCGAGTTGAGATGGTGACCAGGATGGGGCAGCAATTATGCAGTAACTG
>NC_057712.1:127798991-127802138 GCF_004010195.1 Chiloscyllium plagiosum
GTAACTGAGGTTGGGGGGGGGGGGGGGTATTGAGTGCTGGGGGAGAGGAGATGTTGACGGCTCAGATTAAGTGATGGGAGTGTGAGAATGGCAGAACAGTGGTGTGTCTAACTATCAGACTGGAAAGGACAGACAGTGCCAGTGGGGTGCAGGGAGGGGAGAGAGGACATAGTGACGGAGAACGTAGCAAATAAAGCTAAAGGGTGGGGAAGGAATGGGACTGGGTTCTGAAGGTGTTGAACCTGGTGTTAAGTCCAGCAGGCTAGAAGCTGCTGAGTTTGAAGGTGAGACGTTGTTCCTCCAGTCTGTGCTGTGATTCCCTGGAACACTGCAGCATGCTGAGGACAGACACATGGGAATGTGAGCAGGACGCTGTGTTGAACTGACCAGCTCTGGGAAGATTGGGCTCCCTGCTTCTACACGGACTGGGGGTGTTCCGCAAAGCGGTCTCTCCAGGCTGTCTTTGAGTTTCTCCGATGGCGAGTTGGCCGCGCTCGGGACAGCGAACGCAGTCGAGTGGATCGGGGGGAGGTAGAGGAGGTCAGCTTCCATCAGGTTGCTAATTGGGAGGGATCGGGATCTCTGAGCTGCTCTGAGTGCAGTCACTGTAACCAGGAGATCCTCCCAATCCCCCCCGACGTGAGCTCTCCGTTCCTATTCTGGAGATCTCCAAGCGACAGGAGCAGAAGGGAAAGTGGACAGAGAGAGAGAACGGACGATAGGGAGCACAGGGAGAGGAAGAGGCTGACGCAGTGAGGTACCTGTGGTAACTGCCCTTCTGGAAGTAGGCACGGAGAAGGAACTCGGCTTGTTCATTGGGGTAGTATGTGCTGGGCACCAAGACGTAGGTGCCCGGTTCCAGCTGGTACGTTTCACTGGTCTCTCTGACATTGCGGTATTTTATCTGTTTGACCAGGTAACGCTCATTCAGAAAGGTCTGTGGCAGCTTCCCATCCTGTACCTGGAACTGAGGCAGGAAAGGAAAAATAATCAGTAACAACTCGGAGCCCAACTCCTTCACAGAGCGCAACGGTCAGTTCCAGTTCCCCGCAGCACGATGGGGCTGGGCCAGATGGTTACTCTCTCCCCATCTTGGGAGCTGGGTTTGGAAACTGGCAATGGTGGTCAGACACTGTACCACACTGTGCCCTGGTACATGAGACTGGTGCCCCCGAGGTTCTGGGGTTGGAGGGGGGTTGGGGGGAGGGGGAGGAATCCAACTTGCAAGGCATTCCACAGCCATGGAAGGCCTGCACCAGCAGCAAGGGAGGAGCCCAGGGTAGGAACTCCCCAGGGTCGCCCCCCCCCCCTTCCCTGTCACCCTCCCCGTCACCCTCCCCCACCCCACTGCAGGCCCCTGGCTGCCATTGGCTAACCCACCCCATTCACCATAACCTTTGGGGCCGATCACCAACCATTTACTGAGCTGGGAGCTGGGGACCAGCAGAGACTAAGCTGGGAGCTGGAGACCAGCAGAGACTGGGGTGGGAGCTGGGGACCAGCAGAGACTGGGGTGGGACCTGGGACCAGCAGAGACTGGGGTGGGAGCTGGGGACCAGCAAAGACTGAGCCGGGAGCTGGGAACCAGCAGAGACTGGGGTGGGACCTGGAGACCAGCAGAGACTGGGCTGAGAGCTGGAGACCATCAGAGACTGAGCTGGGAGTTGGGGGACCAGCAGAGACTGAGCTGGGAGCTGGGGGACCAGCAGAGACTGAGCTGGGATACCAGCAGAGACTGAGCTGGGTGCTAGGAACCAGCAGGGACTGAGCTGCGTGCTGGTGACCAGCAGAGACTGGGGTGGGAGTTGGGGACCAGCACAGTCTGAGCTGGGAGTTGGGGACCAGCACAGTCTGAGCTGGGACCTGGAGACCAGCAGAGACTGAGCTGGGACCTGAAGATCAGCACAATCTGGGCTGGGAGTTGGGGACCAGCACAGTCTGGGCTGGGAGTTGGGGACCAGCACAGTCTGAGCTGGGAACTGGAGGCCAGCAGAGACTGGGGTGGGACCTGGAAACCAGCAGAGACTGAGCTGGGACCTGGAGACCAGCAGAGACTGGGGTGGGAGCTGGAGACCAGCAGAGACTGAGCTGGGACCTGGAGACCAGCAGAGAATGGGGAGGGACCTGGAGACCAGCAGAGAATGGGAAGGGACCTGGAGACCAGCAGAGACTGAGCTGGGAGCTGGAGACCAGCAGAGACTGGGGTGGGAGCTGGAGACACCATGTTGGCGCTGGACAGTTGCCAGTGTCTGGCTAGTCAGCAGCTTTCGGGGGTCAGTGAGATGGGTGGGTGGGTGAGGATTGTTGGAGGGGTTGTACTGGGTGTGGAGGGGTATGAGGAGTTGGGATCTTTCCTCCCACTCGTGCTGGGAATCCTGAATGTGGGAGGATCAGTACCTGACCAGGACAGAATCCCACTGGACCTCCCGAAAATGTCCGAAAGGGACTTGCCTCCCCCTGCACACCCTCTCGGTTTTCCAGCACAGTGAATGGGTCCCACACTGATCCCATGAAATGTCACACGCTGTCACAATTATCAGGAATATCTCCTCATTCCAGTCACTAAACATTGAGCAGAGAATCATCCCAAACCAACAACAGAATAAAAACATCAGGAAAGAAACATACAGACTTACTTTGGGAGGAACCTGAGGGGAGGGGAGGAAACAAAGAGAGATTGTTAGCTACTGAGATTTTCAGGGAGATTCCCTTTGTAGGTTGGGAGTTTCCTGTTGCCACATTGGGGATGGACAGGTTCGAGGGTACGGAGCCAGACTTTGTGATCGAGATGAATAAGACATTCTATTATTCAAGGGTAAAAATTCAGGAGCTTCAGCTGAGGAATTCACTTTAATGTAGATGAGCAAGTCACACACTTACACTATGCCACTACTGACCTGACCGTCTTGGTTTTAATAGATTTCAACATATTCATAGACTCATAGAGTCACAGAGGTGTACAGCACGGAAACAGACCCTTCGGTCCATCCCGTCCATGCCGACCAGATGTCCCAACCCAATCTAGTCCCACCTGCCAATACCCAGCCCATATCCCTCCAAACCCTTCCTATTCATATATTTATAGAGTCATAGAGATGTACAGCACGGAAACAGACCCTTCGGTCCAACCCGTCCATGCCGACCAGA
>NC_057712.1:127802163-127806588 GCF_004010195.1 Chiloscyllium plagiosum
ACCTATGCCCTCTAGTTCTGGACTCCCCGACCCCAGGGAAAAGACTTTGCCTATTTACTCTATCCATGCCCCTCATAATTTTGTAAACCTCTATAAGGTCACCCCTCAGCCTCCAACGTTCCAGGGAAATCAGCCTCTCCCTGTTCAGCCTCTCCCTGTAGCTCAAATCCTCCAACCCTGGCAACATCCTTGTCAATCTTTTCTGAACCCTTTCAAGTTTCACAACATCTTTCCGATAGGAAGGAGACCAGAATTGCATGTAATATTCCAACAGTGGCCAAAGCAATGTCCTGTACAGCCGCAACATGACCTCCCAACTCCTGTACTCAATACTCTGACCAATAAAGGAAAGCATACCAAACGCCGTCTTCACTATCCTATCTACCTGCGACTCCACTTTCAAGGAGCTATGAACCTGCACTCCAAGGTCAAAATTCGCTCAAAATTACCCATCAGACTGTTCTGTTAAACTGTGGAGGTGAACATTCTGAGCAGATTCAGAGAAACTATTCCTCTCCCTGGGGACTAAGCGATTGAATCATATTTTAAATCGAGCCAGACCTTTATAGAGCGAGAAATGACGTTTCGACACAGGATGCAGCTAGAACTTTGGAACTGCCTTTTGCAAATCTGTCGATCTGGCACCCAAAATTAACCCTTAAATATGCGGAATCTTATTCCTTCAGTGGTGACCTTTTCAGGAAGATTTAAAAATCATAATTTTTTTCTCTGATTTTATTGTGTTACTGAATTTTGACTTATTTCTCAGAGAGTGGTTAGTGTGTGGAATAATCTGCCAGAAGAAGTGATAGATGCAGGTGCGGTTACAACTTTTAAAAGACATTTGGATAAGTCCATGAATAGGAAAGATTTGGAGGAACATGGACCAGGAACAGGCAGGTGGAACGCATTTAGTTTGGGAATATGTTCAGCGTGGACTGGTTGGACTGCAGGGTCTGTTTCTGTGCTGAATGACTCTATGTGATTCATTGTTGTCACATGTACCGAGATACAGTGAAAAGTGCTGGTTTGCGTACCCTGCCGGCTGATCATACCATACAGAGCGCATCAGGGATCGTAGAACCTATGCCCTCGAGTTCTGGACTCCCCGACCCCAGGGAAAAGACTTTGTTTACTTATCCTATCCATGCCACTCATAATTTTGTAAACCTCTATAAGGTCACCCCTCAGCCTCCGACGCTCCAGGGAAAACAGCCCCAGCCTGTTCAGCCTCTCCTCGTAGCTCAAATCCTCCAACCCTGGCAACATCCTTGTAAATCTTTTCTGAACCCTTTCAAGTTTCACAGCATCTTTCCGATAGGAAGGAGACCAGAATTGCACACAATATTAGTCACAGAGAAGGTGCAGAGAGAGAGAGAGATCAGAATTCACTTTTGGATCTGTAAAATTACCCGATGGTCTGTTTAGAGCACCTGTTTGAGCTTTTCAAGAGAATGGGACTTGTATTATTTACCAATCCGAGTGAGAATGGTCGTTCTACATTGAGGAAAACTCAGGAATATAACATGGTGATTGGTGAGGATCTCTCCTGAGGAATGAAGACAGTGTTGGAATCCCAGAGGAAAAAGCCTCAGACAAGGTCTGGACCAATATCGAAGTTACGTCAAGAAACATTCACTATACAAATGAGAGTGATTAGATTAGATTACTTACAGTGTGGAAACAGGCCCTTCGGCCCAACAAGTCCACACCGACCCGCCGAAGCGTAACCCACCCATTCCCGTACATTTACCCCTTACCTAACACTACAGGCAATTTAGCATGGCCAATTCACCTGACCTGCACATCTTTGGACTGTGGGAGGAAACCGGAGCACCCGGAGGAAACCCACGCAGACACGGGGAGAACGTGCAAACTCCACACAGTCAGTCGCCTGAGTCGGGAATTGAACCCGGGTCTCTGGCGCTGTGAGGCAGCAGTGCTAACCACTGTGCCACCGTGCCGCCCACCCACCGTGCCACCCACCCACCGTGCCGCCCACGGTGTGGCGAATCTGTGGAAATCATTGTTGCATAGCTGTTCTATTTGTTTCCTCTCCCAACTTTGTGCATGATTAGTTAATAACTTTAGGACGCTGTTGGTGTCTTCTCCCGTGAAGACTAATGTGCCGTACTGAACCAACCCTCCACCATTTCCTGGTCCCCAGCCTCAGTCCCTCAGGTGCCTGGCTTCACTTCTGCCTCGCTCTTCCATTTTAAATATTTAAATAAGCTCTTGCTGAAAAATGTCAACATTAATTACAAGTTTACCCTCAAAGTGTACCTTTAATAACTTCTGGTCACCTTTCATTGGTTTTAAAAACTTGCCCAATCCTCTGCTTTACCGTTAAATCTTGCCACAGTGTGTATATTTCTGTTCAATTGATGCAATCCCTGGCTAACCATGTTTGGCTTATCCCCTTTCCAGAATCCTTCTTTCTCACCGGAATAGAGAGTCATAGAGATGTACGGCACGGAAACAGACCCTTCGGTCCAACCTGTCCATGCTGACCAGATATCCCAATCCAATCTAGTTCCCCCCAGCACCCGGCCCATATCCCTCCAAACCCTTCCTATTCATACACCCATCCAAATGCCTCTTAAATGTTGCAATTGTACCAGCCTCCACCACTTCCTCTGGCAGCTCATTCCATACACGTACCACCCTCTGCGTGAAAACGTTGCCCCTGAGGTCTCTTTTATATTTTTCCCCTCTCACCCTAAACCTATGCCCTCTAGTTCTGGACTCCCCCAACCCCAGGGAAAAGACTTTGTCTATTTATCATATCCATGCCCCTCATGATTTTATAAACCTCTATAAGGTCACCCCTCAGCCTCCGACACTTCAGGGAAAAAAGCCCCAGCCTATTCAATCTCTCCCTGTAGCTCAAATCCTCCAACCCTGGCAACATCCTTGTAAATCTTTCCTGAACCCTTTCAAGTTTCACAACATCCTTCCTGTGGTAGGGAGACCAGCTGTGAGTCACAAACTGTTTCCTTAACCAGCTGCTGTGGGCCCTGGACCACCTCTGCTGGGAAACCCCTTCCGGCTCTCCTCTTGCTCCTTTAGAATATAAGGGCAGTGAGATGGTTTTTGCCACACGGAGACGAGCCAGGTGTCTCACGAAGCAGAGTTGGTCCATGAAGCTCTTCACCAGGATATGTTGTCACAGCTCGATCAGGGAGCAGTAAACACCGAGTGACCAACACCACGGCCTGCTGTGGTTTGGCCAGTGATCCCACCAGAGACATCATGAAGACAGGGAGGAGGTGTGGGGCATGGTTCACTCACTGGCCAGAGCAACACGGCGAACCTCTGCAGTCTCAAGCAATTCTATCAGGCCCTTAGTGCAAAACTCCGTTACACCCAGAAGTGGTATCACGCGCAACTGGAATTGTTTACCCCATCACAAAATCACTAACCACCACCTTTAATCACACACACATACACACCTCTGTAAGGGTAACCCACAGCATTAAAGGTGAGGGTTAGGGGGGGAGTGAATAAATCAAAATGGAGTCTCTCTCTACAGGCACTGACAGCACTGATGGACACCGCGTGCTCCTTCCCCACTGCCACCCTGGCACAAACGTAACCACGGAGGAGGGGCAGGCAGTCGGCAGAGATGACCCCCTCCATGGCCCACTGCCTGGGCCTGTTAATGGGCGGCCTGGCCAGGTCCTGGGGCAGCCCCGTGAGGAGATCCTCTGATCTGCTCACTCCCCTCCACACCGGGTGCCCAAAGATCACAACCATACCAGGTTTTTCCAATCTCTAAGAAGGTAGTGCAGATGCCCACAACCAAGAGAAACACGGTCCAGAGCGCCACAGTTGGGCGGGGTGTCGGTGAACCACCATAGTTGTGGAAACAAGAGTTACAGGGATGTGGATCCGAGGGATCTCGGACTCACCATGATGTGAGGGGCTGAACGGCCTGTTCCTACCTCTTAGAACATAAAACATAGAACATAGAACATTATAGCACAGTACAGGCCCTTTGGCCCTCGATGTTGCGCCCGGCCTATCATACCAGTCTGAAGCCCATCTAACCTACACGATTCCATGTACATCCATATGCCTGTCCAATGACGATTTAAATGTACTTAAATCTACTACCGTTGCAGGCAAAGCATTCCATACCCTTACTACTCTCTGGGTAAAGAAACTACCTCTGACATCTGTCCTATATCTATCACCCCTCAATTTAAAGCTATGCCCCCTCATGTTCACCGTCACCATACTTGGAAAAAGGCTCTCCCTGTCCACCCTATCTAACCCTCTGATTATCTTATATGTCTCTATTAAGTCACCTCTCAACCTTCTTCTCTCTAATGAAAACAGCCTCAAGTCCCTCAGCCTTTCCTCATAAGACCTTCCCTCCATACCAAGCAATATCCTAGTAAATCTCCTCTGCACACTTTCCAA
>NC_057712.1:127808792-127809001 GCF_004010195.1 Chiloscyllium plagiosum
CTGTCTACATACTGTGTCAGGAAGCCCTCCTGCACACACTGGACAAAAACTGACCCATCTATAGTACTCGTACTATAGTGTTCCCAGTCAATATTTGGATAGTTGAAGTCCCCCATAACAACTACCATTTTACTCTCGCTCCTATCGTGAATCATCTTTGCTGTCCTTTCCTCTACATCCCTGGAACAATTCAGAGGCCTATAGAAAGC
>NC_057712.1:127809036-127811298 GCF_004010195.1 Chiloscyllium plagiosum
ACTGTCCTTGACCAACAATGCCACACCTCCCCCTCTTTTACCATCTTCTCTGTTCTTACTGAAACATCTAAATCCTGGAATCTGCAACACCCATTCCTGTCTCTGCGCTAACCATGTCTCCGAAATGGCCACAACATCGAAGTCCCAGGTACCAACCCATGCTGCAAGTTCACCCACCTTATTCCGGATGCTCCTGGCGTTGAAGTAGACACACTTCAAACCAACTTCTTGCTTGCCGGTGCCATCTTGCGTCCCTGAAACTTGATATTGGACCTCCCTACTCTCAACCTTTTCTATACTTGAACTAGTTTTGATTCCCACCCCCCTGCTGGATTAGTTTAAACCCACCCCAATAGCCTTAGCGAATTCCCCCCCAGGATATTTGTACCCCTCCGGTTCAGATGAAGACCATCCTGTTTGTAGAGGTCCCACCTACCCCAGAAACAGCCCCAATTATTCAAGAACCCAAAACCCTCCCTCCTGCACCATCCCAGTAACCACGTGTTCAACCCCTCTCTCTCCCTATTCCTCGCCTCGTTAGCATGTGGCACAGGCAATAAACCAGAGACAACAACTCTGTTTATCCTAGCTCTGAGCTTCCACCCTAGCTCCCTGAATTTCTGCCTTAAATCCCCATCTCTCTTCCTACCTATGTATTTGGTGCCGATGTGGACCATGCTCCCCCTCCCCCTTAAGGATCCCAAAAACACGATCAGAGACATCACGGACCCTGGCACCTTGGAGGCAACACACCAACCGCGAGTCTCTCTCTCGTCCCCA
The DNA here is from genome assembly GCF_004010195.1 of Chiloscyllium plagiosum. Classification (NCBI taxonomy): domain Eukaryota; kingdom Metazoa; phylum Chordata; class Chondrichthyes; order Orectolobiformes; family Hemiscylliidae; genus Chiloscyllium; species Chiloscyllium plagiosum. Next base: position 127,809,817 of record NC_057712.1, read on the forward strand.
CAGAACCTCCTATCTGTCCCCCTAACTATGGAGTCCCCAATGACTACTGCTCCGCTCCCCTTCCCCCTTTCCCTTCCGAGCAGCAGGGACAGACTCTGTCTTACAGTAACTCAGCAAGCCATCACCTGCCCACTTCCTCAGAGACACAGGAAAGACATGCCAGTCCAAAAAGGCAAAGCAAAGACAGGCACATGGGTCAGAGTCATACGCCCAAGAGAAGGTACCTACTCACTGACAGAGCTGGGCAGAGTGGGCAGGGAGCCCGGTTCCCACAACACAAGCAGTCACAATCCACAAACCCATACGGGGAGAAAACACACACAGAGATAAGCTGGGACACGAAGCTGTGAAAAACCCTCCGGGTAACAATCAACAGACCCTTCAGCCCAACCTGTCCGTGCCGACCCAGTTTCCTGAACTGAATGCATGCCACTTGCCCATCCCTTTGACCCATATCTGTCGGTCTCTGTGACGCTGCTTACCTTGAAGAGGGGGCAGGCGATGAAAAGCCGGGGGCTTTTATTTCTCTGCCTGTCCCGGGGTTTTTGCAACAGGCACACGATGAAGGTGGAAGTGTTTGTCTCTCTGTCCATATCGTTCTGACTCAGAGTCACACAGTACTGGGGATTCGTACAGAAGGTACCTGCAGAAAGACATGGCCAACTCAGAGAATACAGCAACCGCAGAGTACTTCACAACAACTGGTAACAGTTGGGCTCAGAATGACCCGCCAGCAGATGCAAAAAAACTCTCTGGGGCTATTCTGAAGAAATCTTCAAAGGCTCATAAAGTTTAGAACTCTCCCTCTGCAAACAGAAATTAATACAAGGATGATTGTGCATTTTAAAACGAGCCATTTTAGATACTTGTTGGTCAACATGAAGGGACAGAGGGAATAGGCAGGCGTTTGGAACTCAGTCACAGACAGCCATGATCGCTGGCAGACATTAGAAGGGCTGAATGGTCCTGACTGCTCCTGTGTTCCTAGAGACATGGGAATTCTTCCAGGAGTAAATTACAGTTCAAGCAATGTCATTCAAACTGATTAACAGGTCTGTGTACGATCTGACTGTCTGTAAATTAGCTTTCGCTAAACAAGCATGACCCCAAGGTCCCGTACTTCCCGCGGGAGCCTGTGCCCCACATCCTGAACCGCCTCCGGAATTTTCGTTTTGTCCCTTTTAAGGACGTAAAAAGGAGGGCCCTGTATAGACAGCTGCTGCACACCGTCCACCTCTTCTCCCTCATCCACCGGGCGGTGGGGATCCCCAGTGGAGAGGGCTCTACGCGGGAGTCCTCCCCCTTTCTCTCGGGGATCTGGGGTGGAGGGTGCTGCACGCAGCAGTCCCCTGCAACCGCAGGTTGCGGTGGTTCACGGACTCCCAGCCCAACTGCTTGTTCTGTGGCGCTGTGGAGTCCGTGGACCATGTATATATTGGGTGTGGGCGTTTGCACTCCCTTTTTGATTTTCTTAAAAACCTT
>NC_057712.1:127812402-127819250 GCF_004010195.1 Chiloscyllium plagiosum
TACTGAGCTGAAACTTTATTGCTGGAACAGCACAGCAGGTCAGACAGCATCTTTCTCATTCCTGACTGTCTGTCTCTTTCTCTCTCTCTTTCTCTCTGTCTCTGTCTGTCTGTCTGTCTCTATCTGTCCGTCTGGCTGTCTCTCTCTGTCTGTCTGTCTGTATCTGTCTGTCTCTCTCTTTCTCTCTCTCTGTCTATCTGTCTGTCTCTCTCTTTCTCTCTCTCTGTCTGTCTGTCTGTCTCACCACCATCCAAGGCAAAGCAGACCCCACCCTGGAAGGGCCCCACCGTCAGCCCCCACCCTGATGGGGAGGATCAATTGCTACATCAGCTGGTCCCCAGGAGGGAGACGGTGAGGGAGCGAGTGTTCCTGCAGAGAGCAGTATGAGGTGCCAGATCGGCCCTTCGTGCTGCCATTACTCAGGAATGTTCGGATATTTGAAGCTGATTCCCAGGACAATAAGGAGCATCAATGACTAGAGACAGTTGGGAAAGTGGAGTTAAAGCCACAATCAGGAAATTGGGAGAGGAGCTTCGACCAACTGAAAGGCCCATTCCTGCTCCACTCCTTATAACCGAGGGGAGGGGGGATTGGGGAATATGGATCGGGAATATTGGGGAACATGGATCGGGAATATTGGGGAACATGGATCGGGGGGATTGGGGAATATGGATCGGGGTGATTGGGGAATATGGATCGGGGGATTGGGGAATATGGATCGGCAATATGGATCGGGAATATTGGGGAATATGGATCATGAATATTGGGGAATATGGATGGTGGAGATTGGGGAATATAGATCGGGAATATTGAGGAATATGGACCGGGAATATTGGGGAATATGGATCGGGGTGATTGGGTAATATGGATCGGGAATATTGGGGAATATGGATCAGGAATATTGGGGAATCTGGATCGTGGGGGAGTTGCGGAATATGGATCGGGAATATTGCAAACTATGGATCAGGAGTAGATTGGGGAATATGGATTGGGAATATTGAGGAATATGGATGGGAGATTGGGGAATATCTATCGGGAATATTGAGGAATATCGATCGGGAGATTGGGGAATATGGATTAGAGACAGAGGGAATTGGGGAAAATGGATTAGGGACAGAAGGAATTAGGGAATATGTTTTTGGGGGAGGGGATTGGGGAATATGGAATCAGAGGGTGATGATGGTTGTAGTGATGTTGGTGATAATGATGGTTAAGATTACAGTAGTGATGTTGAAGGTGTTAGTTATAATGGTTATGGTTATGGTGGTGATGGTAGTTATGATGTTAGTCATGTTGATGGCGATGATGACAGTTATGGTGGTAGTGGTAGTAATGGTGACTACGATGGTGGTGATGGTGGAGGATATTATTGTTATGGTGATGGTTGTTATGGTGATGGTAGAGGATATGATGGTCGTGATGGTCCTGATCGTTGTGGTCCTGGTGATGATGGCAACGCTGGTGATCACTTCAGGGAACATCTCCGGGACACCCGCACCAATCAACCACACCACCCCATGGCCCAACATTTCATCTCCTCCGCCCACTCTGCCGAGGACATGCAGGTCCTGGGCCTCCTTCACCACCGCTCCCTCACCACCCGACACCTGGAGGAAGAACACCTCATCTTCCGTCTCGGAACACTTCACCCCCAGGGCATCAATGTGGACTTCAACAGTTTCCTCATTTCCCCTTCCCCCCACCTTACCCCAGTTCCAACCTCCCAGCTCAGCACCGTCTCCATGACCTGTCCTACCTGCCAATCTCCCTTCCCAACTATCCACTCCACCCTCCTCTCTGACCTATCACCTCCATCCCCACCCCCATCCACCTATTGTACTCTTTGCTACCTTCTCCCCAGCCCCACCCCACCCCCCCTCACATTTATCTCTCCACCTCGGAGGCTCCCTGCCTCTATTCCTGATGAAGGGCATTTGCCCGAAACGTCGATTTTCCTGCTCCTCGGACGCTGCCTGACCTGCTGTGCTCTTCCAGCACCACTCTCATGTAGACTCTGGTGATGATGGTGTGTTTGGAGTACATTGTTTTAAGAACTATATGGAAAATACTGGATGATTTTGGAATATTTTGAAATCCAGTACATTGGGAAAAGTTTTAACATGTGATTTCTCCGAAACTGAAGTCAACAGTTTCTACTGGAAAACACATCACATTGGAGAAGCAGCCTAGCAAAGCTTTCAAGGCGATACGATAGTTCAATGCCTTAATTATTGAAAAACAAAAGATTGGCTTCCAGGAACCCGTTCTGCAGACTCAAAGTCAGAGGAAGAAAGACACCACAGAAGCTGTCAACCTCCCTCATAACATTCTCAGAACCTCCTGAACTCTGATTGAATTTCCAACTTCCAGTACTCCTGTCTGCCTAATCAAATCTGAAGGCGCAGACTGTGCCAATTCAGAGAGACTAGAATCTCCAGCTGTCAGCAATTCAGCTCTCATTCACAGGAAATCCAGAGGCTGTGACAAACCATCTCATTCCATCGTTTGCTTTCAGAGTCCTGATCCACAGAGTTCATTTCCTCAATTTTTCCTTTCCTTTTTAAGAAACATCATCTCTGAAGGGACTAAAGGAAACGTGTCGGTATGTGGGACGAAGGAAACGTAGATTTAATTGCAGGTGGGAGCTTTGGCATTACTCAGAGTTTGTTACTTGTTCTGAGAAAGAAAAGTGTTCAAAATAAATTATGTCGAGGGAACCTGGCAGAGATTCCTGCAGCAATAGCTGTAAAGGAGGAGGCGAAAGGGAGAGGCTAGGTTTGTGAAGTTACAATCACAAGGGAAGTAAGAACATTTCTGGAGTAGTGGCTGACAAATCTTCAGGTAAATATCGATCTGACCTGAATGTCTTGAGAGGTGGAGAACATAGTAATATGGTGTTAGTTTTCCAAACTTTTCTAGATTCAGAAAAGATTCCAGTGGCCAGCAAAGAACTAAGGGAAACCGTTGTATTCATCAATGTCGGGAAACAGAAAGCCAGAAACTAGAGATGGGTTAGCCTGAGGGAAATGATTCGAATCGATCATTTCAGAGAGCGTCACCACACACTTCGAAAAGCTCAAGATAATCAGGAAGAGTCTGCATTGATTTGTCAGGAGGGAAACAATGTTTGACCAATTTATCAGAGTTCTTTGAAGAAGTAACGTGCTTTGGATAAAAGGGAGCCTGGAGATGTACTGAAACAGGATTTCTAGAAAGTAATCAGTAAGCTGCCACTACTTTAGAGGCATAGAACTGTACAGCATGGAAACAGACCCTTCGGCCCAACTCGTCCATGCTGACCAGGTATCCTTAATTAACCTTGTTCCAGATGTAGGTTTGCTTGCTGAGCTGGAAGGTTCATTTTCAGATGTTTGTCACCATAACTAGGTAACATCTTTAGTGAGCCTCCGGACAAAGCACTCCTGGTGTGTCCTACTTTCTATTTATATGGTTGGGTTTCCTTGGGTTGGTGATGTCATTTCCTGTGATCATGTAATTTCCTGTGATGAAGTTATTTCCTGTTCTTTTTCTCGGGGGTGGTAGATGGCGTCTAACTCGATGTGTTTGTTGATAGAGTTCCCATTGGAAAGCCATGCTTCTAGGAATTCTCGTGCATGTATCTGATTGGCTTGTCCTAGTTGGATGCGCGACCAGGTAAAATGCATCCAGACACCCTGGCCACTCTCCCCTACGTCAAAGACATCTCAGAAATGACTGCCAGACTACTCAGACCCCTTGGCATCATGGTAGCACACAAACCCACCAATACACTAAAACAGCAGCTAATGAACTTGAAAAACCCCATACAGACAACAAGCAAAACTAATGTCATTTACAAAATACATTGCAAGAGCTGTAACAAATGAAATGACATCACCACAGGAAATGACATTACCAACCCAAGGAAACCCAAACATATAAATAGAAAGCAGGAAACACCAGCAGTGCTTTGTCCGGAGGCTCACTGAAGATGTTATCTAGTTATGGTAACAAAACGCCTGAAAATGAACCTTCCAGCTCAGCGAGCAAACCTACATCCAGAACCTCAACCCAAGCTACAAATCTTCTCAAAACTTGTTAATCTAGTCCCATTTGCCAGCATTTGGCCCATATCCCTCTAAACCCTTCCTATTCATATACCCATCCAGATGCCTTTTAAATGCTGTAATTGTACCAGTCTCCACCACTTCCTCTGGCAGCTCATTCCATACACGTACCACCCTCTGCGTGAAAAACTTGCCCCTTAGGTCCTTTTTAAATCTTTCTCCTCTAACTTTGAACCTATGCTCTCTCGTTCTGGACTCCGTCACCCCAGGGAAAAGACTTTGTCTATTTATCCTATCCATGCCCCTCATAATTTTGTAAACCTCTATAAGGTCACCCCTCAACCTCCGACGCTCCAGGGAAAACAGCCTCAGCCTGTTCAGCCTCTCCCTATAGCTCAAATCCTCCAACATCCATGTACCCAGGGTGTAGGGAGTTACATATTAACATGGAGAGAAGATTACTGGCCGGCAGAAAAGAGAGAGTATGCATAAATGGGTCTTTGTCTGATTGAGAGGATGGGGGTAAGGAAACTCTGCGCTGGGACTGCAACACTTCACCATTTACATCGATGACTTAGATGAGGGGAGTACACAGCACAGGGAGCCATATTCTCAAACAACACTGAGCTCGATGGGAAAGTACATTGTGAAGAAGATGTAAGGAAGTTACAATTTTAAACAGAAAAAGCTAGAAGAATTCAGCCAGTCTGGCAGCATCTGGGGAGAGAGAAATAGTTAATGGTTCCAAAGCGAACGGACTGAATGTGCTCACCCTTATTGTCTATGTTCCCTCCTGCGGTTTGACCGCTGAGCCAGGCGCCCTGGTGAGTGGACAGGGCCCATTTCTGCTGGTTTGCACCTCTCAGGAAGTCGGGGGTTAAATTACAAATCACCAGCTGGGCAAATTGTGCCTTAAAATCCTGCATCGCCAGCCTGTGGAGAGAAAGGGAAGTGGAATGGGAGGCACTGCAAAAGTTCAAGCCGGATTTCTGATCAGGAGGGAAAGGAACAGTGGGACACCCGTGCTGGCTCTGATGGAACTGTTTGGCAAACATTTTCTCTTCCTGCTGTCCCATTCCCTCTGTCCGCAGCATTCCCGGATGAACGCTGAGCTGGAGCCCTGCCTCCCCCGCACACTCTGATGTGTCGGCTCTCTCTGTGTCCTGGCCTTACCAGAATGCCCAGTTTTAATCACCTCCCTACTGGTGGCCATGTCTTCAGCTTAGTCCTCAAGCTCTGAGCTTTCTTCCTAAACCCCGCGACCCTTTCTACCTTGATTTCCTCTCTGGGGAGTTCTCCTCATAAACTACTTCCTGCCCTTGTATCTCAGCAGGCATCAGTGTTAAATGTTAGCGAGTTTTGAGAAGATTTGTAGCTCAGGTTGAGGTTCTGGATGTAGGTTTGCTCGCTGAGCTGGAAGGCTCATTTCCAGACATTTTGTCACCACACTAGATAAGTGAAGCACTGCTGATAATTCCTGCTTTCTATTTATATGTTTGGGGTTCTTTAGATTGGTGATGTCATTTCCTGTGGTGATATCATTTCCTGTTCTTTTTCTCAGGGGGTGGTAGGTGGGGTCTAACTCGATGTCTAACTCCCAGTCGACTGGGACAACACATCCATCCTAGGACAAGCCAAACAATGACACGCACGAGAATTCCTAGAAGCATGGCATTCCAACCAGTACTCTATCAACAAACATCGAGTTAGACCCCATCTACCACTCCCTGAGCAAAAGATCAGGAAATTACATCACCACAGGAAATGACATCACCAACCCAAAGAACCCCAAACATATAAATAGAAAGCAGGAATTATCAGCAGTGCTTCACCTGAGGCCCACTGAAGATGTTAACCAGTAGGGCGACAAAACATCTGGAAATGAACCTTCCAGCTCAGCAAGCAAACCTACATCCAGTGTTAAATATATACGGCAATCACATTTATATTAGAGTTTGGATTTTGAACTAGTGGCATGGGAGCTTTGGCCTCATATGTACGAAGAGGTTTAATGATTAACTCGTCAATGTTTCTGGAATTATGATTTGTTTTTAAAGCCTGCATGAGAGCAAGAGAACCCCTGAAATATTTTCTTTAGTATCGTGAGTTTTAATGATCGGATAGAGGAAACTTTGAAAAGAATTAGCTTGCTTGTGGTGAGAAGAAACTGGAATTGATTAATTGTGCTGAGGAAGCTTGGGTTAGTTAGGAGAAGTCATGATTTATGTTAGATGTTATTAAGTAAGAAACAAGTTTCACCTTGTAGAAAGGGGTTAGTTCAGGGCAGGTGGAACCAGTAAAACTAGTATATGCACAATGGATGGAATGGCCTCTTTCTGCACCATACAAATGCTATGATTCAGAAAGTTAGGAAACAGATTACCGCATTGAAAGAGTTCGAATTTGAAATTCCAGATCAGAAGTATTCTGTTAGAACAGGGAAAGGTTATTTGAAGATGATTAAGTCGAAGCTGGCTTATGTGAGTAGTCAAGAAAATGGCAATCAAATTCTCAAGACCAGGAATTAAACAAAGCAGTGAAGTCACAGCTGTGGATGGGATAGAGACAGGAACTGTCTGGTCCAGATTACTGTAAAGTGCTTGTGTTGGAATTATTTGGTATTGTATTTTACCATTTGTTTTGAAATCTTCCAATTTTCTAAATATGAGAATACTTCTGTTTATTCTATTCTAATAATCCTTTTTCTAAGTAACAAACTTCTGTTTTCATTCTAAAACCAAATCTGCGGTGTAGGGTATTTGTGTCTCGGTGTAGAGTATTTGTGTCTCGGTGTAGGGTAGT
>NC_057712.1:127819750-127823493 GCF_004010195.1 Chiloscyllium plagiosum
AGTCAGGAGGTGAGTTACTCACTGCAGCATTCCTAACCTCTGACCTGCTCTTGTACAGACTGAGTTTATATGGTAAGTGTAGTTGAGTTTCTGGTCAATGATAACCCCCAGGATGATAATAGCAGGGGATTCAGTGATGGTAATGCCATTGAATCTCAAGGGGCGATGATTAGGTTGTCTCTTATTGGTGATGGACATAGCCTAGTAGATGTGAGGCTTGAATGTTACTTGCCATTGGTCAGCCCAAGCCTGGGTATTGTCCAGATCTTGCTGCATTTGAACACGGACGTCTTCAGTATCTGAGGAGTCGTGAGTTGTACAATTATCACCGATCGTCCCACTTCTGATGGAGAGTAGGTCATTGATGAAGCAGCTGAAGATGGTTGAGCCTAAGACACTAGCCTGAGGAACTCCTGCAGAGATAACCTGGAGCTGAGCTGGCTGACCTCCAATAACCACAATCTATGTACCAGGTATGAGTCCAGCTTGAGGAGAGCTTACCCCAATACCCATTGATTCCAGTTTTGCCTGGGCCCTTTGATGCCGCACTCAGTCAAATGCCTCAACATCAAGGGCTGTCACTCTGACCTTCCCTCTGGAATTCAGCTCTGTTGTCCATGTTTGAACCAAAGCTGTAATGAGGTCAGGAGCTGAATGGTCCTGGAGGAACCCAAACTGGGCATCACTGAGCAGGTTATTGCTTGATAGCACTGTTGGTGACACCTTCCATCACTTTCCTGATGATTGGGAGTAGACTGATGGGGCGAGAATTGGCTGGGTTGGATTTGTATTGTTTTTTGTGTACAGGTTATGTCTGAGAAAATTCCACATTGTCAGGTAGGTGCCAGTGTTGTAATTCACCTGGAACGACTGGACTAGAACCATATGAGAGATCAAAAAGTGATTCCAGGATATGCACATGGAGTTCGGAATAAACTCACAGAGATGTACACTGCGGAAATAGACCCTTCAGTCTAACTCGTCCATGCCAACCAGCACTTTGCCACATCCCTCCAAACCCTTCCTATTCATGTACCCATCCAAATGCCTATTAAATGTTGCAATTGTACCAGCCTCCACCACATCCTCTGGCAGCTCATTCCATACATGCACCACCCTCTGCGTGAAAACGTTGCCCCTTACGTCCTTTTTAAATCTTTCTCTAATCTTGAACCTATGCCCTCTAGTTCTGGACTCCCCGACCCCAGGGGAAAGACTTTGTCTATTTACCCTATCCATGTCCCTCATGATCTTCTAAACCTCTATAAGGTCACCCCTCAGCCTCCGCTGCTCCAGGGCAAACAGCCCCAGCCTGTTCAGCCTCTCCCTATAGCCCAAACCCTCCATCCCTGGCAACATCATTGTAACCCTTTTCTGAACCCTTTCAGGTTTCATAACATCCTCCCTATAGAGCGAGACCAGAATCGCACACAATATTCCAACAGTGGCCTAACCAATGTCCTGTATAGCCGCAACATGACCTCCCAACTCCTGTACTCAATGCTCCGGGAGTATGTCCCTGAGTCAGTGAGCATGTCCCTGAGTCAGTGAGCAGACTGTGGCATCTGTATGCACGGAACGAGAGATCGGAATGTGATCTTGGGAATCGGTGCACAGGGAGTGGGAGATCTCCTGGGTAAGGAGAGAAGCTGGATAATGGAGACCATGGTGTCTAGACCCAGGGAGTGAGGTGTGAGTGGACAATGTTTGGAAAGTGTTTCTTACCAGAACTCTCCATCCGCCCTCTTCAGTAGGAGTTGTTCCTTGACGTCAGGATCAATGCGGTTCCACTGCTCGGATCTTGGAGTAACACAGAGAAAGATGATTGGCAATGGTATTTCTGATTGTCACACCAGTGAGCTGACGTCTCTGTACTCCCCTTGCTGCCTGGTCAAACCAACATGGCTGCACCAGCAGAAAGAATGAGCTATCCACCCTAACCTTGCGTCCCAGCACCAAGGCAGTCTGCGCCTTACAGATTAGTGTCAAGAGTGTGGTGCTAGAAACGTACAGCAGGTCAGGCACCATCCGAGGAGCAGGAAAATCGATGCTGCTTGACCTGCTGTGCTTTTCCAGCACCACCCTCTTGACTCTAATCTCCAGCATCTGCAGTCCTCACTTTCTCCTTGCAGAGCAGTGTTGTTCCCTCTAAATGAGTTGAGGGATTGCCCCACAACCACTAAACCAGGCAGTGAATCCCAGACACCTCCCACGCTCTGCATGAAATAGTTCTTCCTCATGTTCCCTCTAATCCATCCTTCTCCCAATCTGTCCCCTCTCTGCTTGGGAAACGCTCTGTCCAAGCCCCTCATTAATTTCGTACATCTGGCCTTTGCTGTTAGCCAATTAAAGCTTTAACCGTACCCAGTCTTTGCTCACGGCTGCTATTCTCAAGCCCCATTCTTGGGGAATCTCCTGTGCACCTGCCCTGAAGTAATTCGACCCCTTCCTGTTACATGGTGCCCATGGACGTGCACAAAATCCCAGCTGGCTCCTGAGCAGGCCGTTCTCGTTCCAAACTAACATTCTTGTTTGTCTACTCAATACCCTACCCAGTGGAGGATGCCAACCCTTGTGCCTTCTTTATCGCCTTATCTGCCTGTGCTGCCACCTTCAGGAACCTGTGAGCATGCACTCCAAAGATTCTCACTTTCTCTTCCACACGCAACATCCTCTCACGTTTTGTGTGTTCATTATGGATTTATTTTGCCCTCTCTAAACTCAAAACCCCACGCTTCTCCTGGCTGAATACCATTCGCCATTCTTCCAGCAACGCTCCTGCCCTGACACTTCCCCATGGCTAATCCACCCACCCTGCACGCTACAGGGTAATTTAGCATGGCCAATCCACCTAAATCTGCACAGCTTTCGAAGAAACCAGAGCAAACCCACGCAGACACGGGGAGAACGTGCCAACTCCACACAGTCTGAGGGTTGACTCGAACCCGGGTCCCTGGCGCAGTGAGGCAGCAGTGCTAACCACTCAGCCACCCTGTAGCTTTCAGCAACTTTTCTGAGCAGTCTGCCGTGAGCAGGCGCATTTCCGAGGGAGGTGATTGTAGAAAAGTCCTGCGGGACAGGATGGCAATCAGAGGTTGACAATTCCCAGGATTTCAGGACAGAGGGATGCTGCTTTGGATCAGGATCTAGGTCAGCTTGGAAGGGGGAGGGGGTACATAAGACATCACGTATATGGAAGACAGTAGCAGCAGCGGACACAGGGAAAACCGTGCCCTGGATAACATTGTCTGCTCGAGAACTCACAAAACAAAAGTGATCAGCTGCTCACAATCACATGGCTGCTTGTGGGATCTTGCTGTGCGTTTATTGGTTGCTGAGTTTCCTCCATTATAATAGTACTTCCTCGGCAGTGAAACACTTTGAGGCGAAAGTGAGAGCTGCAGATGCTGGAGATTAGAGTCAAGATGAGAGTGGTGCTGGGAAAGCACAGCAGGTCAGGCAGCATCCGAGGAGCAGGATGCTGTCTGAAGCACTGGTTCATAGACACATAGAGTCATAGAGATGTACAGCACGGAAACAGACCCTTCGGTCCAACCTGTCCATGCCGACCAGATATCCCAACCCAATCTAGTCCCACCTGCCAGCACCCAGTCCATATCCCTCCAAACCCTTCCTATTCATATACCCATCCAAATGCCTCTTAAATGTTGCAATTATACCAGCCTCCACCACATCCTCTGGCAGCTCATTCCATACACGTACCACCCTCTGTGTGAAAAAGT
>NC_057712.1:127824095-127828775 GCF_004010195.1 Chiloscyllium plagiosum
AACAACCCTCCACCATCACCGTCTGTCTTCTACCTTTGAGCCAGTTCTGTATCCAAATGGCGAGTTCTCCCTGTATTCCATGAGATCTAACCTTGCTAACCAGTCACCCCTGGGGAACCTTGTCGAACACCTTACTGGAGTCCATAGAGATCACATCTACCGCTCTGCCCTCATCAATCCTCTTTGTTACTTCTTCAAAAATCTCAGTCAAGTTTGTGAGACATGATTTCCCATGCACAAAGCCATGTTGACTATCCCTAATCAGTCCTTGCCTTTCCAAATACATGTACATCCTGTCCCTCAGGATTCCCTCCAACAACTTGCCCACCACCGAGGTCAGGCTCACTGGTCTATAGTTCTCTGGCTTGTCCTTACCACCCTTCTTAAACACTGGCACCATGTTAGCCAACCTCCAGTCTTCCAGCACCTCACCTGTGACTATCAATGATTCAAATATCTCAGCAAGAGGCACAGTAAATGGTTCTATCCAAATGCAAGTCAGTTTCATCGCCAGCTGGGAAATGTTTGTTCCGATTCACTGAGCAGGGTTCCATCTGAAAGCAACCTCCCTCTCACACAGCCTGCATCCTCCTGCTATTCAGAAACATAATTACACCTCTCCTCAGTTACTCTAAACACTGCCCGAAGCTTCCCCTTGATGACATGTTACTTTCAAAACATTGGAACAATAAATTCTGACTGACAACAGCAAGTGTGTGAGGCAGAAAGATAGGTTTACATTCTGGAATCTCACCTCTGCAGTACAGCCTGTCACACCAGACATACTGGAGCGTTAACCCCTGGCTATCAAAACGGAGTTCACACAGGCACAGCTCTGAGGGGTGGCATGGTGGCTCAGTGGTTAGCACTGCTACCCCACAGCACCAGGGTACTGGGTTCGATAACAGAGTAGCACTAATAGACAGGTTCAATTCTCTCATTGGCTGAGGTTACCACGATAGACTCGCCTTCTCAATCTCTCCCCTCAGCTGTGTCGATGTTACCTTTTGATACTTAAGGTTGGATGTGGGATAGACATTTGGAACTGAGATGGGGAAACAGTTCTTCACTCAAAGGGTCATGAACCTGTAGAATGCAAGGGATATCTGTGCAGGCCAGGTCGCTGCATATGGTCAGAAAAACGATAGAGGAATGGCCAGGCTTTGAAGGCATCAAGAGAGAGGGGAAGAAAGCTGGAATACCGCGATGGGTTGGATGGTCGGCCGTGAATGGATGGGCTGAATGGCCTACTCCTGCTCCTGGTTTCCATGTGGAGGGCAGCGATGACCACCCGGTGTGGAAATGATTATCAATTGTCATAAAAACCCATCTGGTTTCACTAATGACCTTTAGGGAACGAAATCTTTCCCGGCCCTGTCATACGCGTGACTCCAAAGCCCACAGCCAATGGGAGTTGCTCTGAACCACCTTCTAAAATGGCCCCAAGTAAGTCACTGAGTTCAAGGCTAATGAGGGAGGAGTCAGTCTACGCTGGGCCCAGGCATCAGCTTCACACGTCTCATCAAATACTTTGTTTGTAAATCCTAAACAACATGAAGATTTCTGAAGGAGGATACCCAGGAGTGAATCTTTCCCAACTCATGCCACGAATCCTGAAACAAACACAGCTGACTATCCCACCTACAAACACAGACATCCCTCAGCACCACACTGGGGTTATCACGCTGACAGCCTCACTCATGTCTGGAGTGGCGCTTGAACTCACAACCTTCTCTCCCACAAAAGCGCGTCATACCCGCTCGGTACAGACCAGCAGAATCCAATCCTTTCCAAATCATGCTCAGTGATCACAGCACCACTGTTCGCGAAAGCACTTGAAAACTTCTCGAGTGGAAACACCAACCCTGTTATCACCAACAGAAAGCAGCAGCAAACACTCTCTCTACTTCATCAGATTCAGGGAGTAATCTCCAATCAGGGCCACAGCAAAGACTACACTCACCGGTCACTCCAGCGCCCTTTCCACTCCGTCTCGTTTCCCCATGGGTTCCGCACGCGGATCAACAATTCCATTCGGTTTTTGTATGGCACCTAGTCCACCCCATCCCAGAAAAAAAAGACAGCTTAGACAAGATTTCAGTTCATCGAAACAGACAGAAAATAACCACAGACAGGACCAACACATAGACCTCAAACAGTACACACAGACCAGAGACAGGACCAACACATAGACCTCAAACAGTACAAACAGACCAGAGACAGGACCAACACATAGACCTCAAACAGTACACACAGACCAGAGACAGGACCAACACATAGACCTCAAACAGTACACACAGTCCCAGAGACAGGACCAACACATAGACCTCAAACAGTACACACAGCCCAGAGACAGGACCAACACATAGACCTCAAACAGTACACACAGACCAGAGACAGGACCAACACATTGGACAGTTATCGAAAACTCTGAAGTGATTACCTCTTCAACCCCAGTGATTGAATATGCATGCGTCATTACCAGCCCGTTTGACAGCACTTGCTCTCCGCCTTGCTGGGTAGAGAAATCAATAGCACAACATCAGTGTGAGAGAAGCTCTGGTCCGTTTTGCCTGGAGGTGACTGGAGATGCTGAAGTGGTGAGGCTTTGTGGTGGGTGTACCACTATCAGCTCCGACAACCTCTGCAGATCAACACACTCTTGTGAAGGGAGATCAGACTGACTCGTTTGTCCGAGTTGTTCGTAGAGGGATTGAGTTCCGGAGCTGCAATATCATGCTGCAACTGTACAAAACGCTAGTGCGGCCACACTTGGAATATTGTGTACAGTTCTGGTCGCCCCATTATAGGAAGGATGTGGAAGCATTGGAAAAGGTGCAGAGGGGATTTACCAGGATGTTGCCTTGTCTGGAGGGAAGGTCTTATGAGGAAAGGCTGAGAGACTTGGGTCTGTTCTCATTGGAAAGAAGAAGGCTAAGAGGGGATTTGATAGAGACATACAAGATGATCAGAGGATTAGATAGGGTAGACAGAGAAAGACTTTTTCCTAGGATGATGACGTCAGCGTGTACGAGGGGGCATAACTATAAATTGAGGGGTGATAGATTTCAGACAGATGTCAGAGGCAAGTTCTTTACGCAGAGAGTGGTAAGGGCATGGAATGCCCTACCTGCTAATGTAGTCAACTCAGCCACGTTAGGGAGATTTAAACAATCCTTAGATAAGCACATGGATGATGATGGGATAGTGTAGGGGGACAAGCTGAGAAAAGTCCACAGGTCGATACAACACCGAGGGCCGAAGGGCCTGTTCTGTTCTATGTAACCCTCCGAAGAGTAACCCACCCAGATTCATTTCCCTCCGACAAAGGCACCTAACACTATGGGCAATTTAGCATGGCCAATTCATCTGGCCTGCACATCTTTGGACTGTGGGAGGAAACCGGAGCACCCGGAGGAAACCCACGCAGACACGGGGAGAATGTGCAAACTCCACACAGTCAGTCACCTGAGGCTGGAATCGAACCCGGGACCCTGGTGCTGTGAGGCAGCAGTGCTAACCCCTGAGCCACCGTGCCATCCTGGTGTGGTTTAGATGGTGTGGGGGTTACATGTCCATCTTGAAAGGAGCTCTTCGGCCTATCGAGTCCGTGCTGACCTAGCTACGCCAATCCCACTTCTCAGCACTCGGCCCGAGTCAACCTTGACCACGACAGAGTCACGGAGCTCAAGTTCATTTACTATTTCACGGTTGTGAGGTTTCCCACCTCAAAGCCCTCTCCCAAATCGAAACAGCTTGTGTTTTTTTTTTAAATCGGAACTGATCCTTTTTTTTTAAATTTCTGACATTTAACAGTGAATCTGAATTCTGGAACAGCTGGTGTGGGATATGAACTAACATTCCCTGGAACACCGTACCCTGAATCTTTCTGCTGTGCTCCCGCAGTTAGCTCTGGGAAACCCTGCTCCATCAGCCCACACTGGGTCACCAGCCAACCCCAAATGGAAGCCAGCTTCGACTTCACATGCACAAAGATGGCGAGAGCCCTCGCTGAGGGCGCGAGTCAGCCTCACCACCCCCTCCCTCCCTCCCTCACTGCTCCCCCTCTTGTTTACCACGGAGGGGGTGCTGACCTTCTGAGTATTCACTGATTTTTTTTTTGGTTTCTGTCGGAAGCTCTAGGTTCACTCAGGAAAGGTGGATCTTACCACGGCGGGAGTGCTGCAGCCCATGAAGGAACCAAGACTGACCGCTCTTTTCAGTGTCACCCAGAGATCCGAAGGGGGCTTCCTCAGGGAGATGACAGATTTAACCCCCCCGGTGAAATCCACCAGTGCTTCCGAAATCTGGCCCATGTGTAAATCTCCGTATGATCCGTACAGCCTGTCACAGAGGGAAAAGAAGAAAAGGTCAACACTTTGTGGGAACTCCCATCTGAGCTCTGGGCCCCCGAAACCTTCGTGTTACATTTGGAGCTGATTACCAGGCTGGGAGGCGATGGGTGACTGATGCTGTAGACCCACCATGAAACAGGCTTCGATCGCAAATTAGAGTCACAGAGATGTACAGCACGGAAACAGACCCTTCGGTCCAATCCGTCCATGCCGACCAGATATCCCAACCCAATCTAGTCCCACCTGCCAGCACCCGGCCCATATCCCTCCAAACCCTTCCTATTCATATACCCATCCAAATGCCTCTTAAATGTTGCAATTGTAC
>NC_057712.1:127829876-127841926 GCF_004010195.1 Chiloscyllium plagiosum
CCCCCAATTTCTTTAGTCATCCAGCATTCCCTATACCTATCAGCCTTCCCTTTCACCCTGACAGGAATATACTTTCTCTGGATTCTCATTATCTAATTTCTGAAGGCTTCCTATTTTCCAGCCATCCCTTTACCTGCGAAAGTCTGCTCCCAATCAGCTTTCGAAAGTTCTTGCCTAATACCGTCAAAATTAGCCTTCCTCCAATTTAGAACTTCAACTTTTAGATCTGGTCTATCATTTTCCATCACTATTTTAAATCTAATAGAATTATGGTCGCTGGCCCCAAAGTGCTCCCCCACTGACACCTCAGTCACCTGCCCTGCCTTATTTCCCAAGAGTAGGTCAAGTTTTGCACCTTCTCTAGTAGGTACATCCACATACTGAATCAGAAAATTGTCTTGTGCACACTTAACAAATTCCTCTCCATCTAAGCCCTTAACACTGTGGCTGTCCCAGTCTACGTTTGGAAAGTTAAAATCCCCTAGCATAACCACTCTTTTCCAACCCATCCTGATGGAGTGCTGACAGCACTCATTTCTTCATGAAGATTGTAAGCTGTTGGGAGAACTGGATCCATTGTCAAAGGAAGGCACGATTTGTCGAAGAGTTTTGCCTTGCACTTATCAGGACACTTTGCAAGAATACTAGCAGAGGGCTCCCATTGAGAGTACTGATTGGTCATCAGGTGGACTCTGTTTGGTCGAGACATTGTTGTGGAGAATGCACCCATTACTGCTGATTTGTGTTGTAACATGTCCTGATGAGTATAAGACAAAAACGCTTCATTAGGTGATGTCTCTTTTCAGTAAATGCAGAAGCTCTGTACACGCAAAGGATTGAACACTTGGTGAAATAGTTTGTGAAAGGAGAGGGTTTTGGCATTTCCAGTTGCAAATAATATCACCGTTCATCTTGTTCACTTCCAACCAACTGACTACATCTATAGAGTGAGCTACCTCTATCAGTGAGTCCACATTAGTCACAGACATTATCTGAGGGTAGCTCCCAATGTTCAAAAGATTAGAAAACCATGGGCCAAAGTCCTCCTGAGCCTGTCACATTTACCACACCTCACATCTCAATGACCCAAATACTACATTCGACCAAAATAAACCTTATCTCATTTTCGTTTCAATTAATTAACACCATATTGAGGAGGGCAGTGCAGTTGATGTGATTTACGTGGACTTCAGTCAGACCTTTGACAAGATCCCCCATGGAAGGCTGGTCCAAGAAGTAAGAGCTATGGACCCAAGGCAAGGTGGCAAATTGGACACAAAATTGGTTTACAAATAGGAGGCAAAGAGTGATGGTGGAGGGCTGTTTTGTGATGAGAAGCCTGTAACCAGTGATGTACCACAGGGCTCGGTGCTGGGACCTTGCTGTTTGCTATTTACATTAACCACTTGGATTTGATTATAGAAGGCACAATTGGTAAGTTTACAGATGACATGACAATTGCTGATAATGTGGAGGATGGTCTCAGGCCACAATCTGATATTGAGCAGTTGTCAAACTGGACAAAGCAATGGCAGATGGAATTTAAGTGCAAGGTGATGCATTGTGGGAGGTTTAATAAGGGAAGGACATATACAATGAATGGTCGGTCCCTGAGGTGGACTGAGGGACAAAGGGACCTTGGTGTACAATCTATAGATCCCTGAGCGTGTTAGTATAGCCAGACAGGGTGGAGAAGGAGGCAGATGGGATGGCTGCCTTCATTAGCTGGGGGGACAATATAGGAACAAGGAAGTCTCGTTACACCTTCATACAACATTGGTTAGGTCACACATGGAACACTGTGTGTAGTTCCGGTCACCACATTAACAGAAGGAGGTGATTGGGCTGGAGAGGGGGCAGTGGAGATTCCCCAGGACGTTCCCTGGGATGGAAAGTCTCCGTTATGAGGAGGGACTAGACTGGGACAGACTGGGATTGCTCTCCCTGGAGCAGAGGGGCTGGGAGTGGGGGATCTGATACAGCATGATGAGAGGTATAGACAGGGTAGACCATGAGAACATTTTCCCCATTGGCAGACATGTCTGAGCCCAGAGGGCATCAGTTCAGAGTGAGGAGTCAGTGGTTTAGACGGGAGGTAAGGTATTTTCACCCAGAGGCTGGTTGGAAGATGGAAGGGGCTGCCTGAGAGGGTGGTGCAGGCAGGATCTCCCCACAACATTGGAAAAGCACCTGGGTGAGCATTTCAAAAGCCTGGCATTGTAGGCCGTGGACCAAAGGCAGGTAAATGGGATCGATGTAGTCAGGTGTTTGTTGGTCAGCACAGAGATGGTCTGTGCTGTACTGACCTGTACTAATTGTCGATGATTAGTGGAGTGGTCAGACAGATCGCGATCCTTTGTGTCTGTGCTGCCTCTTTGTACGTTTGTACCCTTCATTCTAAAGATTAAAACTTGCTACTTGAATAAGATAATCTGCTGTTACACACAAACAGGCACTTTTGACGTTCATTATCTCGAAATATTGCACCTTCCCTGAGCCCCTCCCTCCATCCCATTGTGCCACAATGTGAAGGCATCAGCTCAGGTTACCTGTACATTAGTGAGTGACGATGATGGGCATTAACCAGGGACTCACCGTGCTCCTGTACATTAGTGAGTGACGGTGATGGGCATTAACTAGGGATTCACTGTGCTCCTGTACATACTGACACTGAGTGTTACTGGTTGAGGAACATTCTGGTCTCCCTCCTATAGGAATGATGTTGTGAAACTTGAAAGGGTTCAGAAAAGATTTACAAGGATGTTGCCAGGGTTGGAGGGTTTGAGCTACAGGGAGAGGCTGAACAGGCTGGGGCTGTTTTCCCTGGAGCGTCGGAGGCTGAGGGGTGACCTTATAGAGGTTTACAAAATTATGAGGGGTGTGGATAGGATGAATAGGCAAAATCTTTTGTCTGGGGTCAGGGAGTCCAGAACTAGAGGGCATAGGTTAAGGGTGAGAGGGGAAAGATACAAAAGAGACCTAAG
Source organism: Chiloscyllium plagiosum (assembly GCF_004010195.1). NCBI lineage: Eukaryota > Metazoa > Chordata > Chondrichthyes > Orectolobiformes > Hemiscylliidae > Chiloscyllium > Chiloscyllium plagiosum. Next base: position 127,832,861 of record NC_057712.1, read on the forward strand.
GGGCAACTTTTTCACACAGATGGTGGTGTGTGGATGGAATGAGCTGCCAGAGGAATTGGTGGAGGCTGGTACAATTGCAACATTTGTGGGCGGCACGGTGGCACAGTGGTTAGCACTGTTGCCTCACAGCGCCAGAGACCCGGGTTCAATTCCCGCCTCAGGTGACTGACTGTGTGGAGTTTGCATATTCTCCCCATGTCTGCGTGGGTTTCCTCCGGGTGCTCCGGTTTCCTCCCACAGTCCAAAGATGTGCAGGTCAGGTGAACTGACCATGTTAAATTGCCCGTAGTGTTAGGTAATGGGTAAATGTAGGGGTAGGGGTGGGTTGCGCTTTGGCGGGTCGGTGTGGACTTGTTGGGTCGAAGGACCTGTTTCCACACTGTAATCTAAACTAATCTAAAAAAAAGGCATCTGGATGGGTATATGAACAGGAAGGGTTTGGAGGGATATGGGCCGGGTGCTGGCAGGTGGGACTAGATTGGGTTGGGATATCTGGTCGGCATGGACGGGTTGGACCGAAGGATCTATTTCCATGCTGTACATCTCTATGACTCTATGTCTGGGGTGGTAATAATGCATGTCTTTATTGGTATCAGATTACAAGTTTGTAAACGTTTGGATGTGTAACAATTAGATTTCAGATATATCCTCCTGGTTACTGAGAACCCAGGCCAGGCTGCCCCATTAGCTTCACTCCCTGATCTCGTCCTGAGCTCAGTCAGGGTGAAGCCCAGTTGTCCTCAGTAAACTGGGTTGGCAAAGGGGCCCCTGGCTGACATCCCGTCATTTCTGCCAAATGTGGGTGGCTTGCTGGGTGAGGGCAGTGTCAAAGTAATTCTCTTCACTCCCACTACTGTGCCCCTCCCCTTCCCCCTTGGCACAGTCATGAGAAGCTGGGAGAACATCAGGGGAAAAGCTGTCATTGCCCACCCAGTCTCGCCCCTTGGCAGTGACTGACCCTCAGTGACCCTCGGAGGGCACACTGCTGGCTGGGCAGCAGGCAGACCGAGACTAAAGCTCTGCCTCTCCAACCTGACCCCCTTCCCATGATCCATCACTTACTTGGCATAGGCCTTCTCCATCAGAGCACACCAGAACTCGTTCCAGTCACATGACCTGACGAAAATCAGCTGTCCCCTCTCATCGGTGGGAAGGAGATCATCGACTACAACATCCACCCATTCACCGAAATGCCAGAACTGCAATCAGAGAGAATAACAGGTCAATTTTTGCTGCTGTTTACCTATTATTTACTATCCATGCTACTTAACTCTGTGATCTGCCTGTATTGTTCGCAAGACAAAACCTTTCACTGTACACGTGAAAATAAATTCAATTCAGTTCAAATCAATTCAATATGGCTGTTCCTGTATCTCAACGCCATGTCCCCATAACCCTTCCAAATCTGAAATTGTAGCGAGGTCTTACTTGTCTTGGTCTCCTGTGGTAGAGAATTCCACACATTTCACTGCCTGTTGACTGCAGAAACTTTCCTCATCTCTGTCTGATGCGGCCTACCCTGCACCCTGAGTGTTTCCTGGTTTTAAACTCTTCCCACCCAGGGGAAACATCCCCCCTGCACCGGGTCTATCCAAACCTGTGGGCATTTTTGTACATGTCAATCAGGTCCCCCTTCTCATTGTCCTCAACTCTTGGAGAGTACCGGGCCAATCAATCGAAATTCTTCTCATAGGACGGCCTTGCCATGCCTGGGATTAGCTGAGTGAGCCTCTGCTCCTATTGACCCGAGTATATTCTTTGTTTGGAAATAAATATGCAATCCTCTGCTCGTGTCTTTCATTGAGACTATTGGCAAGTCCTTCCTTCTCCAGGTGCGCCATGATAAAGGGCAGCAGCCAGGGGACCCTGTCATTTCAGGCTGGGATTTTAGAGCTTCCTCCTGCTCTGTTACACCTTGGTCTTCTGCTCTTTTCTCCCCATCACCTCCCCTCTCTGGGTTGTGTTCACCTCAAATCACTTGGGGAAAATGGAAGTGAGAATGTCAGTGGCTCAGCTCGCCAGCAGCCTGAAGCTGGGTTCACTCAGATTCACCTCTGAACCATTATCAGAGGTACTGCTTCCAGGAGGTGTTAAATTGGGAGTTCTCCCGGAATCCCACCTACTTGTAGAGTCATAGAGAAACAGACCCTTCGGTCCAACCCGTCCATGCTGACCAGATATCCCAACCCAATCTAGTCTCACCTACCAGCACCCGGCCCATATCCCTCCAAACACTTCCGATTCATATACCCATCTAAATGTCCCTTAAGTGTTGCAATTGTACATTATTGATTAAAGCTGGTTTCTTCTTGTGGGAGCTTGCTGTGCTCAGGGGCTTCCTACTGTGCACCAGTGACCAAATTCCAAGGGCATTTAATTAGCTGCAAAATTAGCTGTGGGATGGCCTGAATGTGTGAGAGGTGCAATATAAATGCACCTCTTGCTCTATTTCATTTTGCCATGAAACTGTAATGTCTGTTATTCACCTGGGAGGGGATGGCTGCTGTTCGAGTCTCTCTCACACACACCAGTAAAAACAAGGCCATGTGTGTTAGGGAGGTTGAACACAGATCAGTCACCCAGCCACAGTGTAATGCAGGCCAGCATTTCCTCTTCACAAGCTGGCCAGTAATCTGGTGGGATAACTCCCTGGTCTTTGATCGTCCCTGGTATTATGTGGATGGAGATTGAAGTCTGTTCCAGTTGTTATTATTTGGAGGTGCCGGTGTTGGACTGGGGTGGATAAAGTTAAAAATCACACACCACCACACTATAGTCCAACCAGTTTCGTTGGAAGCACTAGCTTTCGGAGCGCTGCTCCTTCATCAGGTGGTTGTGGAGTATAAGATCGTAGGACACAGAATTTATAGCAAGCGTTTACAGTGTGATGTGACTGAAATTGTATATTGAAAAAGATCTGGATTGTTTGTTATTAACCTTATCTCATACAGTACTATCCCTCTCATACTGTCTACTGCCATTATACACTTTTCACTGTACTCCCATTCTTGTGTAATTTGAGTGCAAGTAACAATAAATTTAATTCTAATCATAACTTGTGTGCCTCAAACATTTCATTCTCTTGCTGTACAATCTCTCCCTCCACTCTCCCTGGAACTGAGCCTCACAGCGTTTTGTCTGATTGATCCCCAGGACCTGTCCATCTGTCTCAGAACCCCCTTCATTTCTCCCCTCCAGAGGCCTCTCACCTTCGGGAACGAGCACTTCCTTCTCACGCAGACTGCCTATTATACCATGGAACTTGGACTCTCAGTCCTAAACGATCCGTATCCAAAGTAACCAAGATAAATAAATCACGTTTGCCCTTTCTGCTGAAGGTGTGACTGCGAACTCACTGTTTACTTTCCCTGAAGGTCTGTTATCAACGCGTTGCGAAACACCAACACAATCCTGCTCAGTTGAATGGTTTGTTTGAATGACTGATTTAAGCCATGCAAAGCTTGTGATTTTTATCTGTGTATTGTCATTATTTGACAAGTTCATACCATAGAGCTCTGTAAAATAAATGTCAAAGTCTCTTCATGTGCAAATACTACACTGAAGTTCAAGGAATTAAAGGCCACATATAGCCCTGAGCCTACTCTATCAATCTGAATATCAATTTTAATCTGTACTGTCACTCCATCATCCTGAATATCAATGCTAACTTGGGCTGTCACTCCATCATCTCTGAGAGAAATGTATTGTTGGGGAGAGTTGTAGTTTATCAATTGGAAACAACAGTACAGAGTGTTGGTGAGGCCACACCTGGATTACTGCGACCAGTTTTCACCCCTGTATTTACGAGAGGATATACTGCATTCAGTTATGAGACCCTCTGAGAGTCTCAGATAAGTGTAAACATTAGTATTGTATGTATAAGGGAGGTCTTTGGTTTGTTAGATAGAATCAATTCCAATGTTTTGTTAAAAAAAACCTAAAGAATTGCGGTTGCGGTAAATCAGAGACAAAATCAGAAATTGCTGGAAAAGCTCAGCAGGTCAGGCACGTCAGTGGAGAGAGTTCTCCAGTTCTGAGGAAGGGTCAAACGACCCGAAATGTTAACGCTGATGTCTCTCCACAGATGCTGCCAGACCTGCTGAGCTTTTCCAGCAACTTCTGTTGTTGTCAGTGTTTTGTTTGTTTACTTGATATGAACTGCATTGGTGACTATTCTTGTATACAAAGAGTTGTTTTTATGAATAAAGTATACTTTTGAAAGTTAAAAAAAGCAGTTTGAAAGAAAATCATTTATACTGAGTCCTGGGACCAAGGGGTTGCCTTATTAAGAATATTCAACAGGTTAGGCTTTTATTCATTCATGTTCAGAAGAATGAGGGATGACCTTATTGAATCATCCAAGATTCTGAGTGGGTTTGACAGGAAAGATGTTGAGTCAAGATTAGAGTGGTGCTGGAAAAGCACAGCAGGTCAGGCAGCATCCGAGGAGCAGGAAAAATCGACGTTTCGGATAAAAGCCCATCATCAGTGTTTTGCCTTGTTCGGGAGTGTTGAATTAACGTTCGCACAGAATAAGGAACTTACATTAAAACTGAGGTGAGGGAAATCTCTGCTTCCAGATGGCAGCATCCTCCAACCCATAGAGTTGTGAAGGTGAGATCTCAGGAAGTATTTAACAAGGAGATCAGTAGATTCCTGAAATATCGGTGGTTTGATGGCCACGAGAGGTTGGTATGAAAGAGGTTGAGGCCTTGGACAGATCAGCCATAATCTTGTTGAATGATAGGGTAGGCTTGATGAGCCAAATGGCCTACCCTTGTCCCTATTTCTTATGATCTTCCCCCACTAGTTTCCTGATGAAGGAGAGACACTCCGAAAGCTAGTGCTTCCAAATAAACCTGTTGGACTATAACCTGGTGTTGGGTGAGTTTTAGCTTTGTCCACCCCAGTCCAACACCGGTTCCTCTACAACATGTCTATTTCTGATGTTCTTCTACTTTCTGCTTTCACGATTGAAAAGCCTCACTCCAATCTGAATATTTGATTTCCTGGTTCTGGTCTCCGCCATCAGCGCAGTTACTTTCTCTGTATCTGTCATTTCCTTGCCCTACTGCATTTTCCTTCTAGGAACGAACCTTCGTAAACTCCATATAATCTTGTCGAAGCTTGGAAACTCTCCAAGGTCAATACAATATATCCTTGCTGACGTTGGCTGACCACCATGAAATGTTATCCTACAACTGCTGACTCAACACCATCGACAGAACCAAAACAAAAACTTCCTCCCCTTCGTGTACCAGCCTGCTTTGGCTAAACACCAACATTCCACGGGCTACTCGAGTCACTGTCTGTGCCTAACCGCTAGTTTCTAACAATTTGCAAACAAAAGATCCGCATTTCTCCCTTATTCTCCTAGTTCCTCAACATTTGGGAAATGACCCCCATTTGTGTCTGATCCAAAGTCAACAATCTCACATGGCCCTGGTTTGAACGCTGTCAGAGTTTTATCAATGTCACATATTCTGTCCACATTCCATTGTAAATCCTGCTCTGTAACACTTACTGTATTCTGTAATCTTTGCAATCTCGCTCGTTGTCCAAGTCATTAACTTTTTAACGGACAGCTAAGACTCCAGCAGAGATCCCAACCACCACTGCTCCCCTTCACCTCCAACTCCAGCTTTCAACATGTCCAGCCATTTTCTACTTTTTTGCTGATGCTCTCCCATGTGGAACTTAATAAAATGTCTTTCAGAAGCCCATGTCGGTGACACCCATAGGCTTCCTGGTCTTCCACAGTTAGAGAGCTCCTTAAAACATTCACCGAGTCAAACATGAATTATTCTGCACAGTCTGCACTGACTCTCTGGAGTCTGAACTTTCCAGATGAAATCATTAACTCTATTTCTCTCTCCACTGTTGGTACCAGATACTTGGTGAATCTGTCTGCTTTGATTTCTGACTGTCTCTGTTCACGTTTGTTCATATTGGAAAGTGAGGTAGTGGCAATATCTCTGAGCTAGTAACCCAGAATACTGCAGGCCGACGTGGATTCAGATCACACTACAGCAGGTAGCAAAATTTGAATTAAATTTTGTTTAAAAATCTAGATTTATAAACTGGCCTAATCGTAACCATATTATAAATGACGTGCTTGATTGTAATCCAGAACACGAGATTAATGCTCTGAGGGCATTGGTTCAGATGGTGAATTTTGAATTCAAGATAAATCTGGAATAAAACAAATTTCATGATGACCATGTAAGTATAAAACCCATTTGGTTCACTAATGCCCTTCGGAGAATGTAATCAGCCAACCTTACGTGGTCTGGCCTACATGTGACTCCAGACCCACATCAATGTAACTCCAGACTCTGCCTTTGGGGCAATTAAGGATGGGCAAGGAATGTTGATCCAACCACTAACACCCACGCCCGCATGAACAGTCTTTTAAGATTCCCTTTAGTGAGGGAAATCTGCTGCGCTGACCTGGTCTGGCCTACATGTGGCTTCAGACTCCCAGCCAATGTGATTGCTCCTGACTACCCTCAGGGGAATAATACTCCAAATGTGCTCTGACCAGAGCCTTATACAGCCTCAGAGGTACATCCCTGCTTTTATATTCACGTCCTCTCAAAATAAATGCCATCATTGTATTTGCCTTCCAAACTACTGTCTCAACCTGCCAGTTTACCTTGCAACAGTCCTGGACTAGAACTCCCAAGCCTCTTTGCACTTCAGATTTCTGAATTTTCTCCCCAGTTAGAAAATTGTTTTCTCTCTCTGGGACATTATATAGCGATAGTGGGGTATACACACATATATAGGACACAGCAATTAGTGGGATCTTATGACAAATATATTACAAAGTAACATGGAATCATTGAATCCCTCCAGTGTGGATGGAAGTGGGCCATTCAGCCCATCAATTCCACACTGATCCTCCGAAGGGCATCCCACCCAGACCCACCCACCTACCTAATCGCTGTAACCCCATATTTCCCATGGCTAATTCACCTAACCTGCACATCTTTGGATTGTGGGAGGAAACCAGCGCAAACTTATGCAGACACAGGGAGAATGTGCAAGCTCCACGCAGACAGTCGCCCGAGGCTGGAATCGAACCTGGGACCCCGTGAGGCAGCAGTGCTAACCACTGAGCCACCTACAGTCAGGTAGGAATACAAATATATTACATTGCAACAGCAGGATATAGCTGGAGACACATTACATAGCAATATATTACGGTGAAACAATAGAGTATAGATGCAAATACACGACAGCAACAGTGCTGTTATTTACAGAGTAACAGTGGACTGTATGAACAGACACATCACCCCGTGATACTGACCCGGAAGTGAAAAATGCCGCAATAATTTCGTTGGAAGTCTTGATTAGGTGGCACCACATGAGCAAAAAGATCCCGTTCCATTGTCAGGGAGGACAATGCAGCCAGAAACCAGCAGTCTCCTGGAGAAAAAGGAACAATGCCACCAGTGTTAGAGACAGTCTCCCATCCTCCCACCAACCTGGTGCAGTCTCTGCCACCCACAATCCATGTTACTGTGCAGATTTGTTAGTGCTACTGGGGCCTTACAAAATGCACCAGACCCAGGGTGTATCTGGGACAGGGTGTAAGCAGATGGGTTTGGTTAGTGAGGGACTGCCCCTTCCCTTTCCCAACCCCATCAGCATCCAGGTACAGTTGGAAATTAATTACAAAAATAAATGAATGCTGACATAATAAAGATGGTAGGAGAGGTGGTGTGTTGTGACTGCAGGAGATGGGAGCTCCTGGACACTAGCTTAATCCAGCACGAACATAAGGCCATAATATGTAGGAGCTGAACGAGGCCATTCAGCCCATTGTGTCTGCTGTGCCATTCAATGGGATCACGGCTGATCTGATTATCCTGAGCTCTACTTTCCTGCCTTTCCCCCAGACACTCTCGATTCTCTCACTGATTAAAAATCTGTCTACCTCAGCCTTGAACATATCGAATGACTCGGCCTCTGCAGCCCTCAGCAGTACAGAATCCACAGATTCACTATTCACTGAGGGAAAAACATTCCTCCTCATCTCCATCTTAAATGTGTGACCCCCTTATTCTGAGACGATGCACTCTGGTCCCAGGCTCTCCCACAATGGGAAACAACTTTTCAATATCTATCCTGTCATGTCCCCTCGAAATCTTGTGTGTTTTAATAAGGTTGCCTCTCAGTTAGCGAAATTCCAAAAAGTACAGGCCCAACCTACTCAACCTCTCCTCATAACACAGTCCCTCCATATGTGATATCGGTCTGGTGAACCTTCTCTGGACTGTCGCCAATGCCGGTATAGCCTACCTTAGATAATGGGGCCCAAACTGATCACAGTTACCCGGCTGGTGTCTGATTAATGCCATGTTTTACTTTTATACTCCAATCCCTTTGAAATAAAGGCCAACATCTCATTTGCCTTCTCTTTTACCCACTGAACTTGGAGGCTTTTTGAGATTTAGGCACGAGGACTCCCATAGCTTTGTGCAGTCTTTCCCCGTGTAAGTAATGTTCATCTCCTCTAGAAGAAGTATACAAAATAAGGTAGGTGAACTTGCAGCGTGGGTTGGTACCTGGGACTTCGATGTTGGAGACATGGGTAGAACAGGGACAGGATTGGCTGTTGCAGGTCCCAGGGTTTAAATGTTTTAGTAGGGTCAGAGGTGGGGGTAAAAGAGGGGGAGGTGTGGCATTGCTTGTCAAAGATAGTATTACAGCTGTGGAAAGGACGATGGATGAAGACTCGCCATCTGAGGTAGTTTGGGCTGAGGTTAGGAATAGGAAAGGTGAGGTCACCCTGTTAGGAGTTTTTTACAGGCCTCCTAATAGTCCTAGAGACGTAGAAGAAAGGATTGCGAGAATGATTCAGGAGAAGAGTGAAAGTAATAGGGTGGTTGTTATGGGGGACTTTAACTTTCCTGATATTGATTGGGAAAGCTATAGCTCAAGTTCGTTAGATGGATCAGTGTTTGTCCAATGTGTGCAGGAGGGTTTCCTGACACAATATGTAGACTGGCCAACAAGAGGTGAGGCCATACTGGATTTGGTTCTGGGTAATGAAACAGG
>NC_057712.1:127843319-127847388 GCF_004010195.1 Chiloscyllium plagiosum
GACAGTGAGGAAGGATTTGGCAGGTTACAGCGGGATATAGATAAGCTGCAGAACTGGGCAGAAAGGTGGCAAATGGAGTTCAATGTAGCTCAGTGTGAGGTGATTCACTTTGGTAAGAGTAACAAAAAGATGGGGTACTGGTATAATGTTCGGATACTTGGTAGAGTGGATGAGCAGAGGGATCTTGGTGTCCATGTCCACAGATCTCTGAAAGTTGCCACCCAGGTAAATAGTGCGATGAAGAAGGCATATGGCGTACTGGCTTTTATTGGTAGAGGAATTGAGTTCCGGAATCCTGAGGTCATGTTGCAGTTGTATAAGACTCTGGTGCGGCCGCATCTGGAGTATTGTGTGCAGTTTTGGTCGCCATACTATAGGAAGGATGTGGAGACACTGGAACGGGTGCAGAGGAGGTTTACTAGGATGTTGCCTGGCATGTTAGGAACATCTTATGAGGAAAGGCTGAGGCACTTGGGTCTGTTTTCATTGGAGAAAAGAAGGTTTAGGGGTGGCTTAATAGAGGTGTACAAGATGAGTAGAGGTTTAGATAGGGTTGACCATGAGAACCTTTTTCCATGTATGGAGTCAGCTATTACTAGGAGGCATAGCTTTAAATTAAGAGATGGTAGGTATAGGACAGATGTTAGGGGTAGATTCTTGACTCAGTGACTCGTGAGTTCATGGAATGCCATGCCAGTGGCATTGGTGGACTCTCCCTCTTTATGGGCATTTAAACGGGCATTGGATAGGCATATGGAGGATAGTGGGCTAGTGTAGGTTAGGTGGGCTTGGATCGGCGCAACATCGAGGGCCAAAGGGCCCATACTGCGTTGTATTCTTCTATGTTCTATGTTCTATTCCTCCTACTGAAATACATAACCTCACATTTCCCCACATCATCGAGTCATAGAGATGTACAGCATGGAAACAGCCCCTTCGGTCCAACTCATCCATGCCGACCAGATATCCGTACTTAATCTTGTCCCATTTGCCAGCACCCGGCCCTTTTCCCTCCAAACCCTTCCTATTCATATACACAGCCTCCGCCACTTCCTCTGGCAGCTCATTCCATACATGTACCACCCTCTGTGTGAAAAAGTTGCCCCTTAGGTTCCTTTTATATCTTTCCCCTCTCACCCTAAACATATTCCCTCTCGTTCTGGACTCCCGGGAAGAGACCTTGTATATTTATCCTATCCATGCCCCTCATGATTTTATATATCTCTATAAGGTCACCTTTCAGCCTCCGACACTCCAGGGAAAACAGCCCCACCCTATTCAGCCTCTCCCTGTAGCTCAAATCCTCCAACCCTCCAAGATCCTTGTAAATCTTCTACTCCATCTGCCACATTTCTCTCCCACTCACTTAAACCCTCTATGCCCCTCTGCTAACGTTTTGAGTCACGCTCAGTACTGGTCTTCCCATTTATTCTTGTGTACTCTACAGACATGAAAAACTGTGGTGAGTGGTTACAGCTCAAGGAAATTTTGGTCAGATTTTATGAGCTGCAGAGACTGTGACGTATCAAGGAGGGAGAGAGATACCTGGACACTTTATTCCAGCAAGTGGTCACACTCCTTTAGGATCTCTATGTTTGGGTCAGTGGTGTGGGACAGGAGTGAGTGACCACAAGTGAGAGGTGGGAAGGGAAACCCGAGAGTTGGAAAAGGTCAGGCCCTTTGCAATTCGTTAACAGGTTTGATGTTCTCTCGTCTTGTTTGATTGAGAGCAGGACCTGTGGGATGGATGAGTGAGATGACCATTGGTACAGGAGTTCATTTGCCTGGGGAAGCCAAAAGGAATGTATTGGTGGTAGGGTACAGCATATTCAGGGAGATTGACACTGTTCTGCGCAGCAAAGAATGTGAGTCCAGTGCCAGGGTTCAGGATATCAGGCAGGGCATTGGTAATGACATGGCGGTGAGCCCTCTGTTAATTAAACCAGACACCCAGAAAAGCTCACCTCGCCTCATAATCTGTTAAAATATAAGTGACAGAGAACTCCCAAATTCCACTATTTAATAAAAAAATCATTAATTTATTCTTTAACTCTTTAAAGTGAACATTAAACAACAACTATTCACAAATCTAAGCCTCCCCTTTCTCTTAACTGCATATTGTCTGCCTTCAGCTCTATAACAATATACTGTTCCAATAAAACACTTATTAAAATTACATCAACTTAATTTCAAAACTATACAGCAGTTGTCATCATCGGTGTCTTTCTTCTTCCGGCTGAAGATCTCCCTGCATCATCTTTTTTTTAATCTCAAATATGTTTGATATAAAAAGATACCTTTGATAGAGAGTGTTTCAATGGCAATTGCTCTGTCTGATTTTTCATACTCGCCAACATCAGATCTTATCATTGGTTCAATGTTGGCAAAACAATAAATTCAAACACGATTGGGTTTTAGTATCCTGGGGCATAATTTAAACTGAGTGGTTAAATTCAAATTGTTGTCAAAACAGCAACCAACTCAGGTATCCATTTCACAGCCAAATGTTACATATTTTCAATTTTCCAGTACATGCTGAGACTGCTATCTGTTCATAGCACAGGTGCTTGTCAGCTCTCAGTGCAGAACAGTATTCACTCTCCCTTAAAGGTACTGAGCATGCCTTTGACTTCACAACAAGAAGGATCCAGTTGTCATTGTCCATGGAGATACCAACAGTAAGGTAGAACTAGGAAAGACATTCCATTAAATTCAGAACCTCAAAGATACTAACCTCTAGAGTCTTACCTGCAAACTGGCAGAGGGTAAAGACAATTGGAGAGAGATGAATGTGTGGCCAAAGAGATTGGATTGTGAGAACTGGCCTCCAGTTCAGGGAGCAGTGTCAATACTGGGGAGCATGGACCTGGACCGCAGAAACAGTCTACACCTGAACCAGACTAGGGCTGGGGTTCCAGTGAATCACATAACTCGGGAAGTCTTAAAACTTGGGAGTTTTAAACTAAATGATGAAGGAAGAGATCAAATTTTGCAAGACATGGTAAATCAAAGAGCAGGATCAAAGCAAGAGAAAACTGTATTCGTTTTAAGAAATGAAACAAAAAACTGTCACAGCAAGGTTAGAGAGCAGAGAATGTAAGAGTAAATTCACAGGCCTAAGGACAAATCTAAAGGCTTTGTATCTGAGTGAATATTTGAATTTAAGCAACACAGATGAACTAATTTTGCAATGAGGAAGAAATTAGTTTGACCTGACGGCTATTACAAAGGCATGACTTCAGGATGACCGAGCATGGGATCAAAGTGCACAGAACGTAACGGAAAGACAGGACCTGGAAACAGGCGGAGGGATTGCTAATCAATCATGTTAGAGCACGCCAAACAGCGATGACCTTATTTCAGGAAACAGGGATGTAGAAATAGTTTGGGTAGAGATGGGGAATAATAAAGGCAACTATTTTGTGTATTAGAATTGGACAGGCTTCCATAACAACACGATAGGATGGAGCAGAAAGGAAGTAAGAAGGGAATTTTGTCAGAAAGGTACAACAATAATAATGGGGGGTTTTATTTTATGAAGAGACTGAAAAATCAAGGTGGACAATGGTAGCCTGGGTGAGGAGTTCACAGAATGTTTCCAAGATAGTTTCTTAAAACAGCGTGTTCTGAAGCTGACTCCTGAGCGGGCTATTCAACTGGGAGGGTTCAAAAAGATGGAATTCATTAACGACCTTATTGTCAATGTCCTTTTTAGTAGCAGTGATCACAATATGATTGCATTTTACATTCAGTTTGAGGGAGAAAGGGATGGATCCAAGACAAGTATTTTAAACTTAGAAAATGGAAATTAACAACAGTGTCACCTTGGCTGGCGAAACAGGTTAAGGAAGAAGTCATTAGAGATCCCTGGTAGGCATTTGAGAGGTTATTTCAACATACACAGAATAAATGCATTCACATGAACTAGAAATGTAAAGGTAAGACTGTCGTTAGCAAAACAGATATTGAAGATAGTAACAAACTTGCAAAGGTGGTTAGGTTAGGAGAATTAACTGCACAAAAAGGAACTGCAAATAATGACCGGAAGATTAATAAAGAATGCAAAAAA
>NC_057712.1:127847541-127852181 GCF_004010195.1 Chiloscyllium plagiosum
GGGGGTATGGAATATAACATGGTGTGGGGGTGGGATTGGGAATTAGGACACACTTGGGGGATATGGAATATAACATGGTGTGGGGGCGGGATTGGGAATTAGGACACACTGTGGGGGTATGGAATATAACATGGTGTGGGGGTGGTGGTTTGGGAATTGTAGTTTAACCACACTGGGAGCTGTGTGCTTGAATACAGGGATGCTCTGATTTTGACACATTGTGTTCAGACCCAGAGTACTGGGACAGAATCTTACCCAGAACATTGCCTTGGCACAAATCGAATCGACTGACTCCTTTGACAATAAACTGGGGATTCCGGTGGATTTGCTGAAAAGAAAGGAAATGTTTGAAATCCGAAGGATTGGAAGGTTGGAACACATCATACATTCACATCTCTCCGGGATTTACTGACAATATTCCTGTCGCTGTTGACCTTTTCGCTCTGCTCACCACAATGTTGGATTGCTCCCGGTGTATCTATGGACAGGCTGATTGACTGGGGCGGGCAGCACACTCCGGATCCTGTCTGCACTCTTTATCCATTTGGAATGAGTGGATCAGGGAACATCACAAAGTCCCCACCTCTTCGTTCCCCATGAGCTAATTCAGCTCCATCCTTGCTCAGGAATCTCCCGTGGTGATTCAGGACCAGGGTTTTGGGTGTAAATGGGATGGAGCTGTGGAAAGGTGGACAGTGATGGAGCGATGCATGGGGAGGAGCAGGAGGAACACAACCAACTAGTGCTTATAGCCCTGAGTGGGGCAATCTCAAACACCTCACCCCCCCCCCATCAGAGTGGTAAACAGCTGAAACCCCTCTCCCCTGCCCCCCAGATTTTGAGTTCCTCTCAACATTTGGTATTTCCTCACATCTCCACTCCCCTCATCCACCCACTGCACAGAAGAACTCCTCATCCTCAGTAACTAACCCAAGGTGAGCTGATGACTCACAAATGGGAGATCAGGGATCCTGCTGCTGTCAATAAGATAATGAGAGATGATGGATCCACCCTGAGGATAACACAAAGCCCAGAGGCGATATGTAGAGATTAGCGGAACTAACAGAGTCGATTTAGAATGTAGTGACTGAACAGGTAAAACCCGCGGCAACTTCAACAGAAACTTCGTGAAGACCAAATGGGAGATCAGGGATCCTGCTGCTGTCAATAAGATAATGAGAGATGATGGATCCACCCTGAGGATAACACAAAGCCCAGAGGCGAGATGTAGAGATTAGCGGAACTAACAGAGTCGATTTAGAATGTAGTGACTGAACAGGTAAAACCCCGCGGCAACTTCAACAGAAACTTCGTGAAGACAGTCACGAAAATAAAGGAAAAAAGCTATTGGGAAAGAATGGCTGGTTCTTTGAAAGAGCATTCACAAGGATAATGGGCCAAATGGCCTTTTCCTATGGTTTTAAGTTCCTACTGCAACCATTCTGTGTGCTGCTGACTTTGCAGTTGCAGAAAGAGCCACCACCTCCCTCCCCCCCAGTCCAGGATCAGACACCTACAGCTCAGTCACGTCCCTGTGTTTTAAACTGCTCCCGGGATCCAGTTCAGGGGCTGTAGCTTGTGTCTGATGCCAACCTTCCCACATCCCTGAAGCATCTCCATCCGGGCCGGATTCCTCCTCCAGCTTCCTCGGGATAATAAGGACCCAGCTCCAGCTGGAGGTGTCAGAGAGACTGACCCTGAGGGTCTGCAGTTGGCACTCGCTCCTGGCTTATTAATGAGCCCGAGAATCACAACCAAAGTTACAAGATGTTGCTGCTGGCCTCACACAGCTCACAGTGTGAATATCTCAGTGCTTATAATTTGGAGGTGCTGGTGTTGGACTGGGGTGTACAAAGTTAAAAATCACACAACACCAGGTTATCGTCCAACAGGTTTATTTGGAAGCACTAGCTTTCGGAGCGACGCTCCTTCATCAGGTGGTTGTAGAGTATACAAGTGTAAGACACAGAATTTATAGCAAATGTTGACAGTGTGATGTAACTGAAATTATACATTGAAAAATACCTTGATTGTTTGTTAAGTCTCTCACCTGTTAGAATAACCATGATAGTTTCACTTCTTTCATGTGTGAATCATAAAACTTTTTTAAAAGTTACATTCTCAGGTGAACTGTAACAATTGGTGTCAGCCCAGATAATGTCTTCTGAAAGAAGTGATAGCAACATGGTCATTCTAACAGATGAGAGATTCAACAGACAATCAAGGTAATTTTTAATGTATAATTTCAGTTACATCACACTGCAAACTTTTGCTATAAATTCTGTGCCTTACAATTGTGTCCTCCACAACCACCTGATGAAGGAGGGGTTCTCCAAAAGTTAGTGCTTCCAATTAAACCTGTTGGACCATAACCTGATGTTGTGTGATTTTTACCTCAGTGCCAATGTCCCTCCTGCACTCATTCACTGCCGGTGAGTATTGGTAAGAGTAATGTGGTGAATACTAAATCTCAACCTTGAAAAAAAATTCACAAGTCTCACAGAAGTGCAGAATAATTTCAGCTGAGCAGATGCTCTGTCCCTGGACCCAGGTTTATAACAACTCTCCAGATTGAGCCAATCACATAAACCATCAAACAGAAGACTATGCACTGTGAACCATTTAATAATGTCTGCAGAAATTTCCTCATGGATTCTCTCAGCTAGGAGCACGTTTCTCCCAGGATGCAGCAGGAGGGAACTTGAGCGCATTTCAAGGGAATCAGTGTGTTCAACACTGATAGATCTTGCTCTAACTCAGTATCAGTTTATGTTTTAAATCAGCTACAGATTACAAATGAGGAACTTGTCCAGAACAATCACTATTTACCAATTACACAGCCAGTCTGATGGAATCTGCACTACCAGGGAAGTGAATGCAAAATGTACTTGCTCAATTGGGGATGTGCCATGCAGAAACTCAACAATGTAATAGACACTTTCTTTTTATGGATGTAGGTTTGCTCACTGAACTGGAAGGCTCGTTTTCAGATGTTTTGTCACCATAACTAGGACTTGTTGCACCTCTTCCTTTTCCAATCTATCACCACTCCGATAATAAGCTGCCTTCCTGTTTTTGTTATCAAAGAGAATAACCTCACATTTGTCCACATTGTACTATATCTGCCATGTATTTACCCACTTATTTGACTGAAGCATCTCGGCATCTTCCTCCGACCTAGCTGTGTGTCAACTGCAAATGTGGAGATATTATATTTAGTTCCCTTGTCTGTGTTATTAATATATATTGTGATTGGCTGGGGACCAAGCACTGGCTCCTTGCGGTACTCCACTAGTCTCTGCATGCCAATTAAAAACCACCCCTTTATTCCTGCTCTTTTGCTCCCACTCTATCAGCCAGCTCTCTGTCATTGTCAGAACATTGCGTCCCATCTCCTGTGCTTTAATTTCACACACCGATCTCTGAAATGGGACTTTGTCGGAAAACTTCTGAAAATCCAAATAAACCACATCCACTGGATCCCCCTCATCAACTTTACTTGCATCAACTCAAAACACCTTCAGCATTTCAAGGGCAGTTAGGAATGGGGTGTGCCCCCATCCCATTGGGAGATGAAGAAATGGAAATAAACACCATGAACAACAGATGTCCTGGGACATTTAAAACATGGTTATTTGTCACAGACTAAAGATAGGGGGCAGGTAATTTAGGGCTGAAACAAGGAGGAAGATCTTCACCCAGAGACGGGGGAGCCTGTGGAATTCTCTGTCTCAGAAAGCAGCTGAGGCCAAAACATTGAATGTTTTCAAGAAGGAGAAATATAATTGTACGGGTTAAAGGGATCAAAGGGTAAGAGGAGAAAGGAAGAGCAGGGGACTGAGATGGATGATCAGCCATGATCATACTGAATAGTAGAGTAGGTTTGAAGGGCCGAAGGGCCTACATTTGCTCCAGTTTCTTTGTGTTTTTGGAGACTTACTGTGCGTAAACAAAGAGTACTTCAGTCTGGCAGCAAACTGGCACTGTTTGTCACAGCATTCCATCCTTTCGGAGTTTTAGCAAGAAACACCAATGAAAGTGGAAACTGGGGGATACGCTGTGATATTTGATACGCAGAGAGAAGCGAGCTGATCGGGGGATCCATTATCCCACCCAATCACCTTGCTATGCCCTGTTTCAGCATCAGGTTTGCTTGGTGATTAAATGCTCAGGCATTATTTATATGGTCATGAGAAAGGCCAGTCTGAGAGTGTGTGGAACTGTAGGAGTTGCAGTGGGTTTTGTGTCTAGTGGAAGGATACAGACCAATGATAATATAGAGACCAGTGAAGTGTACTGACCAGGAAGGTGTGCTGACCAGTGAAGGTATAGTAACCAATGATGATAGAGTGACCAGGATAGGTGTATTGACCAGGGAAAGGTACAGCGACCTGGGAAGGTATATTGACATGAAAGGTATATTGACCAGGGGAAGGTACAGTGACCAGGGAAAGTGTATTAACCTGGGAAGGTACAGTGACAGGAAAGGTGTATTGACCAGGGGAAAGTACAGTCACCAGGGGAAGGTATATTGACCAGGGAAGGTGTATTGACCAGGGGAAGGTACAGTAACCAGGGAAGGTGTATTGACAGGGGAAGGTACAGTGACCAGGGAAGGTGTATTGACAGGGGAAGGTACA
>NC_057712.1:127853761-127867351 GCF_004010195.1 Chiloscyllium plagiosum
TGACCAGGGGAAGGTACAGTGACCAGGGAAGGTGTATTGACCAGGGAAGGTACAGTGACCAGGGAAGGAATACCAACCAATGATAGTGTAGTGACCAGCGAGGTTAGCTTTGTAGCCTTCAGCAGTAGATAACTGTGGGCTGATTCTCAATGAGGATGTCAAGAAACGACAGCTCCATTTCAAAGGTGGGTCTGAGCTGATTAGGACTTGAAGAAAATCTTCCTTAAAGCTACTGATTGAAAATGGGCAAAGATACCATCTATGTTTTGGAAATACCGGAGGGGTAGGAGGTTAGAGGTCACATTGTTGAAGACACATTCCTCATGGGCCTAACAAAGATGTTTGTGAGATCAGAAGCGAGAGGGGATCCCATGGAAACACTACCACTTTGGGTAGACTCATTCAAATTCAACTCAACGCTGTGAGTTGCTGAGCTCTACATTCATTAAAGACCGATTCACACAATGGCGATTGGTCTAGATTGTCATGACACAGTGCCATGTAGCTCTCTCTGAGTGCTATCCTGGTGAATAGCCTAACAACGTCAAATGAACACATGGGCACAGCATTGCTATCAATTCACAAGTCACAAAGCAGCCTTCCTCGGTCAGTACACACTCAGCTTTCTGTAATTCCCTGTGCTACAAGACGCCTCTTATTGGACACCCCATAAGAAAGAACCAAGCTGTTTGTTCATCGTGTAAGCATGGTACTGAGAAAACCACAGCAGGGTTAGGGTTTCCGGATCAGTTCGGATCTCCCTATACGTTACACAAGCCCATGAACCTGGCCCAGAAATTGAGGGTACACAAACTGAACTGTTTGAGCAATGGGTGGAAGCTCAGTTTCATACTCATACTTTACAGGATCAACACAAGTTGTGTTCACTACCATCAGGATGCTGTATTCAAGATAAAAAGATGATATCATCAACAGCTACAGGTGAGGTGCCAGGAGACTGGAAGTTGGCTAATATGGCGCCACTGTTTACGAAGGGCGGTAAAGACAAGCCGGGGACTATAGACCAGTGAGCCATTGTTGGTGTGGGCAAGTTGTTGGAGGGAATCCTGAGGGACAGGATGTACATGTATTTGGAAAGACAAGGACTGATTCGGGATAGTCAACATGGCTTTGTGCGTGGGAAATCATGTCTCACAAACATGATTGAGTTTTTTGAAGAAGTAACAATGAGGATTAATGAGGGCAGAGCAGTAGATGTGATCTATATGGACTTCAGTAAGGCATTCGACAAGGTTCCCCATGGGAGACTGATTAGCAAGGTTAGATCTCATGGAATACAGGAAGAACTAACCACTTAAATACAGAACTGGCTCAAAGGTAGAAGACAGAGGGTGGTGGTGGAGGGTTGTTTTTCAGACTGGAGACCTGTGACCAGTGGAGTGCCACAGGGATCGGTGCTGGGTCCTCTACTTTTCATCATTTACATAAATGATTTGGATGTGAACTTAAGAGGTACACTTAGTAAGTTTTCAGATAACACCAAAATTGGAGGTGTTGTAGACAGCGAAGAGGGTTACCTCAGATTACATCAGGATCTTGATCAGATGGGCCAATGGGCTGAGAAGTGGCAGATGGAGTTTAATTCAGATAAATGTGAGGTGCTGCATTTTGGGAAAGCAAATCAGAGCGGGACATATACACTTAATGGTAAGGTCCTAGGGAGTGTTGCTGAACAAAGAGACCCAGGGATGCAGGTGCACTGTTCCTCGAAATTGGAGTCGCAGGTGAACAGGGTGGTGAACAAGGCATTTGGTACACCTACCTCCATTAGTCAATGCATTGTGTACAGGGGTTGGGAGGTCATGTTGTGGATGTTGTGAAACTTGAGAGGGTGCAGAAAAGATTTACAAGGATGTTGCCAGGGTTGGAGGATTTGAGCTATAAGGAGAGGCTGAACAGACTGGGGCTGTTTTCCCTGGAGCGTCGGAGGCTGAGGGGTGACCTTATAGAGGTTTACAAAATTATGAGGGGCATGGATAGGATAAGTAAACAAAGTCTTTTCCCTGGGATCGGGGAGTCCAGAATTAGAGGGCGTAGGTTTAGGGAGAGAGGGGAAAGATTTAAAGAGGGGTAAAGTTTGTATGCAGAGGTTGGTGTGTGTATTGAAAGAGGTGCCAGAGGAAGTGGTGAAGTAGACAGGCAGGAGACTGGAAGAACACAGCAGGCCAGGAAGTGGAAAAACCAACGTTTCAGGTGTAACCCTTCTTCAGGACACAGGAAGTGGTCAACTCCAGGAAGGCTGGGACAATTACAACATTTAAAAGGCAACTGGAAAGGGATCTGAATAGGAAGGGTTCGCAGGGATATGGGCCAAGTGCTGGCAAATGGGACTAGGTCAGATTAGGATGTCTGGTCAGCACGGATGAGTTGGACTGAAGAGTCTGTTTCTGTGCTGTATGACTGTAAGACTCTACGTTCCACCCATCACACAAGTGAGTAATGGGACATTTGGTCTTCAGCGTCAATATAATGCCAGATATGTAGGTTATATATCCCAAAGACTGGCAGATTGTCTCAAACTGCATATCCCTTTTGTTGTTCATACTAACTGTGCCCCAACTGGTCTGTGATTATAAATCTTAAAACATAGTGTCTAAAAGAAATCTGATTCCATATTTGGACACCATTTCCTCAATAATTCTGAGAGTGTTAAGGATTACGCTAACAACCAATGCCGGTCAGGTATGCAGTACAGTGCACTCAGGTGTCCCAAGTGATACTTATTGATCCACATGGTCCTGCAGTTTGCAGAAAGAAAGAAGATGGACACACTTTGCATCTGTTTCAACTCAACAAAATAGCTGACAATCAGTCTCTACCCAACTCACAGAATGGCTCCAGCTTTTTCAGTCTTCCTCTTTATAAATTATCCACTCCTCAATTGAAAAATGGTCAACAATTTGAATGTGTGACCAGAATAGTTTAGTTAGTTGTTCTTTGGCTGGTGCGGACTTGATGGGCCGTAGGGTAGCTCTGTAGACCTCTATTGATGGTCTGCCACTGACTTAGGGAGAGAGCTGGTGAAATGCCGCCAAGGTGTCTCTGTGATCTGGAGCAAGGAGGCAGCTAGCCGGGTCAGTGTTGTACAAGATCAGGATTCTGGCCATCTGTGGCAGGTGAGGTGCCTGGCAACTAGGCTGGACCCTAGCGGTCAGCGGTGAGAGTGCGTGCCCAGTGTGGAGTGGAGCAACTCACACAGTGGGGGGAGACCAAGCCCAGTGTGGAGGGGACCAAGTCACACAGCGGGGGGGAGACCAAGCTCAGTGTGGAGGGGACCAACTCACATGGGGGGGGGGGGGGGGGAGAGAGACCAAGCCCAGTGTGGAGGGGACCAAGTCACACAGCAGGGGGGAGATCGAGCCCAGTGTGGAGTGGACCAACTCACACAGGGAGAGAGACCAAGCCCAGTGTGGAGGAGACCAACTCACACAGGGAGAGACCAAGCCCAGTATGGAGGGGTCCAACTCACACGGGGAGAGAGATCAAGCCCTGTGTGGAGTGGACCAACTCACACAGGGGGAGAGACCAAGCCCAGTGTGGAGGGGACCAACTCACACAAGGGGAGAGACCAAGCCCAGTGTGGAGTGGACCAACTCACACAGGGGGAGAGACCAAGCCCAGTGTGGAGTGGACCAACTCACACAAGGGGGAGAAACCAAACCCAGTGTGGAGTGGACCAACTCACACAGGGGGACAGACCAAGCCCAGTGTGGAGTGGACCAACTCACACAGGGGGAGAGACCAAACCCAGTGTGGAGTGGACCAACTCACACAGGGGGACAGACCAAGCCCAGTGTGGAGTGGACCAACTCACACAGGGGGAGAGACCAAGCCCAGTGTGGAGGGGACCAACTCACACAGCGGGGGGAGACCAAGCCCAGTGTGGAGGGGACCAAGTCACACAGCGGGGGGGAGATCGAGCCCAGTGTGGAGTGGACCAACTCACACAGGGAGAGAGACCAAGCCCAGTGTGGAGGAGACCAACTCACACAGGGGGAGAGACCAAGCCCAGTATGGAGGGGACCAACTCACACAGGGGGAGAGACCAAGCCCTGTGTGGAGTGGACCAACTCACACAGGGGGAGAGACCAAGCCCAGTGAGTCCAGTGTGGAGGAGTCCAACTCGAACGGAGGGGGGAGAGATCGAGCCCAGTGTGGAGGGGTGAGTGCCCTCGTAGGGGAGCTCAGCGTGGAGTGACTGCAGGCCATTGGCTGAAGAAGAACTGTAATCCTTTATTTCTCCAACTTTCTATTGAGAAGAACAATAATGCTTACCATTTAACTTATTTCTTTTCTTTCCACTTTGTACCCAAGATTTTATGCTGAGGTGTATTTGCACGTAAGGTGGCGCGGGAACGGTGACATTGTATATTTTTCACTGTACTCCTGTACCTGAGTACACGTGACAATAAACTTAATTCTAATTCTAATTCTAATAATTCTAATCCTTCTTTTTGATGGTAGGATTTGTGATTCTGCCCCTCCCGGTGTCCAGCAGAGTTGGCATTCACAGACGACCCACAGTCTGGGGAGGAGGGGTGATGGTAATGTCCCTACCTCTGCACCAGGAGGTCTGGGGTCAAGTCCTACCCACTCCAGAGGTGTGCCATAATGTTCCTGAACATTGTCCAAAGGGATCACACCTGGGGAAAGTGGGAATCCTGTTGAGCTTTACGGTGAGACAGATGATTTACCATTTTGGAACCTCAAAAGGGAGAAGGATGGGACAGTCCTGTTCAATGTGAGCAATGCAGAGAGGGTGATCGAGCTAGAAGGTGAAGGAAGATCACTCAGTGAACCCCCAGGCATCTCCTGTGTCTAAACCCACCAGTGAACAGCTATAAAATTCTGCCTGAGAATCCAGAAGGTATTATCATTGAGTCATAAGGATCGACCAGGCCGAAAAAGGCCCTTTGGCCCATCACATCCATGCTATCTAACTGTTCTACACCCATTACCCCAGCACTTGCCCTATAGCCTTAAGTGAACCTTTTCAGTATTTTGTGCAAGTGTAACTTCTTCGATGTTATGAGGGTTTCTGCCTCTCCCAGGTTCCAGACTCTCTGTGTGAAAACATTTTCCCTTCAATTCCTTCTAGACCTTAAACCTACGCCCTGAATCATTAATCCCTCTGTCAAGGGGAGAGGTTTGTCGCTATCTATGCCATTCATCAGTGTACGCATCTCAACAAACAAAATTAAAAACAAACCAGCAGTGAACTTTCACAGTTGACCGACTGTGAAAGTCGAGGCATCTCTGGAACTCAGGTTCAGCAAAAGAAAAACAAACCAGCAGTGAACTTTCACAGCTAACCTTGCAGAGATCTCAATGCGGGAACGACTCATACCTGGGAACATCAGCATCACACAGCCTGGAGCAACAACATGTTTGTTTTCAAGATTTATAAAACTTGTCAATCTGGTTTTTTTTTTTGTAAATCTATTGTAGTGAGTAGGGCAAGTTTGTTTTTAAATGTTTTGCTGAAATCCGTCTCTTAATTAAATTTTTTAAAGTACAAAACATAGGTGTTCTGCATTCCTGGAGCAGTGTTTTTCGAGATGTAAGATGGTGCTATTTTCTGGGTCTGTAGACTGTTAAGGAGCAAAGATGGCCTTTAGTAGAGTGATGTGCTCTTCCTGTTGGATGTTGGAGTGTTTCCATGTTACTGATGGTTATGTCTGCAGGAAGTGTGTTTGGTTGCGAATCCTATCAGATAGCATGGATCGGTTGGAGTGGCAGTTAGAGGCAATAAGGAATTTTCAGGAGCTAGCGGGTGTGATGGATGGCAGTTATAGGAAGGGAGAAAAATCACAGATACAGTCAGGTAGATGGGTTACTGCTAGGAGAGGGAGGCAGGTAGTGCAGGAGCCTCCCATGGCTATCCCCATCTCAAACAAGTATGCTGTTTTGGAAAATGGGGGGAGAGGGCCGAGGAGGAGGTCATTGTGCACATTGGAACCAACGACAGAGGAAGGGAAAAGGATGAGATTCTGAAAGAAGAATATAGAAAGATAAGCAGGAATTTAAAAAGGAGGTCCTCAAGGGTAGTAATAGCTGGATTACTCCCAGTGCTACGAGCTAGTGAGGGTAGGAATAGGAGGATAGAGCAGATGAATGGATGGCTGAGGGGCTGGTGTATGGGAGAAGGATTTACATTTTTGGATCAATGGAATCTCTTTTGGGGGAGAAGTGGCCTGTACAAGAAGGACAGATTGCACCTAAATTGGAAGGGGACTAATATACTGGCAGGAAGGTGTGGTGGGTGGGACCCAGGGAGACAGTGAGGAAAGAGATTGATACAGTTGTGAACAGATGTGAGTCAAACAGTCATGGCAGGCAGGGGCAAAGTAGAGAGCAAGGTAGGACTGGTAAATTAAACTGCAATTACTTCAATGCAAGGGGCCGAACAGGGAAGGCAGATGAACTCAGGGCATAGTTAGGAACATGGGACTGGGATATCATAGCAATTACAGAAATGTGGCTCAGGGATGGGCAGGACTGGCAGTTAATGTTCCAGATGGTATAGGAAGGATAGAAAAGAGGGGGAGGGCAAGAGTGGAGGCAGAGTGGTGTTTTTGATCAGGGATAACATTACAGCTGTACTTAGGGAGGATATTCCTGGGAATACATCCAGTTAAGTTATTTGGGTGAAACTGAAAAATAAGAAAAGGATGCTCAACTTACTGGGATATTATAGATCTCCCAATAGTCACAAACAAATTTGTAAGGTGTTCTCAGTTATCTGTGAGAATAATATGATGGAAATGGTAGGGGATTTTAACTTTCCAAACACAGACTGGGACTGCCACAGTGTTAAGGGTTTAGATGGAGAGGAATTTGTTAAGTGTGTACAAGACAATTTTCTGAGTCAGTATGTGGATGTACCTGCTAGAGAAGGTGCAAAACCTCCAGGGCCTGGAATACAGAGGAAGGAGGTGAAGCCATACCATGTCTCTGAGTGTTTTGCTTTGACTGAGGAGGTAGGGGGTTGGGGGGGGGGGGGGGAACGGGACAACATGTTGATCATAACTGTTCTGTTGCTAATGAAATTGCATGCTATTTCACTATTAGCATGTAAGTAGCTCTGTGTTATAGCTTCACCTAGTGAACATCTAATTTCAATGAATGCCAAATACTGCTCCTGGCATACCCCCCTGCAGCCTTCATTGAACCAGGGTTGATCCCCTAGCTTAATGGTAATAAGAGTGTAGGCACTGTGAGGTTATAGATGAATACAGTGGTGCTGCAGGTAGTCCATATGCCTCATGGATGCTCCATTTTGAGCTTTGAGATGTATTTAGAATCTATACTATCCAGAATGATGATAGTATCAAATAACAGGAGAAAGGCTATTCTCAAAGTGAAGATAGGAGTTTGTCCCCAGAAGGACTGTGTGATGGTCACTCCGACCTAACTAACCTGGACAGATGTATCTGCAAATCTTTGTTGCACTTTGCCCAATTTAGTCATTTCAAAATGGTTTAAATCAAATCAAAATTCATAGTTTTGAATGCCTCTTACCACAGCACATGGAAACAGAGAAAATAGGTGCAGGAATAGGCCCTTTGTGCCCGAATCCCCATTCAATATGATCATGGCTGGTCGTACAATCTCAATATCCCATTCCCGCTTTCTCTCCATACCTGTTGACTCCATTCGCTGCAAGGGCCATGCCCATCTCCCTCTTTAATATATTTAATTAACTTGATTAAGTTTTTTGAAGAAGTAACAAATACGATTGATGAGGGCAGAGCGGTAGATGTGATCTATATGGACTTTAGTAAGGCGTTTGACAAGGTTCCCCATGGGAGACTGATTAGCAAGGTTAGATCTCACGGAATACAGGGAGAACTAGCCATTTGGATACAGAACTGGCTCAAAGGTAGAAGACAGAGGGTGGTGGTGGAGGGTTATTTTTCAGACTGGAGGCCTGTGACCAGTGGAGTGCCACAAGGATCGGTGCTGGGCCCTCTACTTTTCATCATTGATCTCAATGATTTGGACGTGAGCATAAGAGGTACAGTTAGTAAGTTTGCAAATGACAGCAAAATTGGAGGTGTAGTGGACAGCGAAGAGGGTTACCTCAGATTACAACAGGATCTTGACCAGATGGCCTAGTGGACTGAGAAGTGGCAGATGGATTTTAATTCAGATAAATATGCGGTCTGCATTCTGGGAAAGCAAATCTTAGCAGGACTTATACACTTAATGGTAAGGTCCTAGGGAGTGTAGCTGAACAAAGAGACCTTGGAGTGCAGGTTCATAGCTCCTTGAAAGTGGAGTCGCAGGTAGATAGGATAGTGAAGAAGGCATTTGGTATGCTTTCCTTTATTGGTCAGAATTGGGAGATCATGTTGCGGCTGTACAGGACATTGGTTAGGCCACTGTTGGAATATTGCGTGCAGTTCTGGTCTCCTTCCTATCGTAAGGATGTTGTGAAAGTGTTCAGAACATATTTACAAGGATGTTGCCAGGGTTGGAGGATTTGAGCTACAGGGACAGGCTGAACAGGCTGGGGCTGTTTTCCCTGGACTGTTGGAGACTGAGGGGGTGACCTTATAGAGGTTTATAAAATCATAAGGCGCATGGATAGGGTAAATAGACAAAGTCTTTTCCCTGGGGTCGGGGAGTCCAGAACTAGAGGGCATAGGTTTGGGTGAGGGGGGAAGATATAAAAGAGACCTAAGTGGCAACTTTTTCACACAGAGGGTGGTACGTGTATGGAATGAGTTGTCCGAGGAAGTGGTGGAGGCTGGTACAATGACAGCATTTAAAAGGCATTTGGATGAGTATATGAATAGGAAGGGTTTGGAGAGATATGGGCCGGGTGCTGGCAGGTGGGACTAGATTGGGTTGGGATATCTGTTCGGCATGGACGGGTTGGACTGAAGGGTCTGTTTCCATGCTGTACATCTCTATGACTCTATGAGTCTAAATAAATACTGTTAGATTAAATTACTTACAGTGTGGAAACAGGCCCTTCAGCCCAACAAGTCCACACCGACCCTCCGAAGAGCAACCCACCCAGACCCATTCCCCTACATTTACCCCTTCACCTAACACTACAGCCAATTTAGCATGGCCAATTCACCTGACCTGCACATCTTTGGACTGTGGGAGGAAACCGTAGCACCCGGAGGAAACCCATGCAGACACAGGGAGAATGTGCAAACTCCACACAGACAGTCGCCTGAGGCGGGAATTGAACCCAGGTCTCTGGCGCTGTGAGGCAGCAGTGCTAACCACCGTGCGGCCCACGTTTAGTTTGAGTGCCCGTACTACGGAAGAGGAGGTGTTGGATACATTAAGGACCTGATCAGGTGTACCCTGGAACTCTGTGGGAAACTAGGGAAGTGATTGCTGGGCCACTTGCTGAGATATTTGTATCATTAATACCCTCAGGTGAGGTGCCAGAAGACTGGAGGTAGGCAAACGTGGTGCTACTATTTAAGAAGGGTGGTAAGGACAAGCCAGGGAACTATAGACCAGTGAGCCTGATGTCACTGGTGGGCAAGGTGTTGAAGGGAATCCTGAAGGACAGGATTTATACATATTTGGAAAGGCAAGGACTGATTAGGGATAGTCAACATGGCTTTGTGCTCTTCCATCATTAAGGATGGTGTGGCGGGGTGGGTCACTCAAAATGATGGATTAATGATAGATTTAACAAGAATGGACAATAACTGAGGCATGCTGGGAAACTAAGGCCAGCCTTGACCAAAGTGGCTGTGGTAATAAACATGCTGCAGAATCAAGATAGGATGTAGCTACCAACGAAAAGTTTGCATTCGACCCAGAAGCTGCAGACCCTACAATACACACCCAAATTTGGGTTTGAATGGAGTCAATGGAATGGCATCCTCAGCGCGATTGGAAACACCGAGGTGTGTACCAGACACCGGGGCACCTCACACCCTTATTTAGAGGAGGCTACGTGTGCCCAGCACCTCCAGGAATGGATGCCTAAGGACCACCATACTATCAACATGCCCCAGCCTGGTTGGGTCTGATTGATCAGGGTGATCAAGCTTGGTCAATCTATTGGTGAACAGTGAAGACTCTCCCAAAAGGGCACAAAGACTTTCAGGCAAAAGAATCATCGCCACACCACGCTCAGGGCAGTAACTCAAGAGCAAGACGACACCCCTGGGACCACCTGGAGAAGACGACCAGATGATCATTGCCACGTAGAGCACAGCCAAGCTCTAGTGTGGCGGGATATCATCCAGAGTTAAGCTCAAGCACAAGATAGCACTTGTCGTGAAAATTGTTCATTTTATTGTGACAGTATTAATTCTGTCAAATAAATGAATATTACTGTTTATTGTTATTAAGAGTTGACTCACAGGTTAAAACACACTGTGTGGCACACACAGCAATGAGGATATTTGTGGAGCCAAAGTGCTCACATAAGCTCACACTTTCCTGCACTACTCCATTTGCCAGCCCTTTGTTCACTTATTTAACCAACCTATAACGCATTGTAGCCTCCACCGGTCTTCTTCACCACTTACTTTCCTGCCTAGCTTTGTGTCATCAGCAAATACATATCCTCTGTCCTCTATCTAAGTCATCGATATGGGTTGTGAATAATCGAGGACCCAGCATTGATCCTTGTGGTACAACCATTCATTCCATCTTGGTAATCTGAAGATGACCCACTCATTATCAATTTCTGTCTCCTGGTAGCCAGCCTACCTTCTAGCTGTTTAAAAATGTGTTGCTGGAAAAGAGCAGCAGGTCAGGCAGCATCAAAGGAGCATGAGAATCGATGTTTCGGGCATAAGCCCTTCTTCTTGCCAGAAAAGTCGATTCTCCTGTTCCTTTGATGCTGCCTGACCTGCTGCGCTTTTCCAGCAACACATTTTTAAGCTCTGATCCCCAGCATCTGCAGTCCTCACTTTCTCCTACCTTCTAGCTGAGTTAATACGCAAGCCATAACTTTCAGCTGTTGCTTTCTGCATGTAGAAATGACTTTTGTAAATTTAAGAATACTTCACCCACAGGTTCCCTGTTACCCACAGCAAGCCTTAAAGAACTTCAATAATTGTGTTAAATATAACTCCCCTTTCATGAACCCGGGTTGCTTCTCCCCAATTACCTCAAACTCATCTAAGTGTCTTGTTATTTTTAACATTTCGCTAACATTTTACTGTTAACTTGCTTTATTTTACCTGTTCCAGATGTTAATCTCACTGACTGCTACTTTCCTGCTTTCTGCCTCTCTACCTTTACAGTAAAGATGTTGTGATGCATCAGAAAGGCCAAGAAAAAACTAAGTGCAAGGGGAAATTGTTCAGATTTGTCTACACGGGCCCGTAAACTGGCAAATGCAAGGAACAAATGGGATACAACACTGGGGGAGAGGCTTGACAGGCTGGGGCTGTTTTCCCTGGAGCGTCGGAGGCTGAGGGGTGACCTTATCGAGGTTTATAAAACCATGAGGGGCATGGATAGGGTAAATAGACAAAATCTTTTTCCCTGGGGTCAGGGAGTCCAGAAATAGAGGATAAAGGTTTAGGGTGAGAGGGGAAAGATGTAAAAGAGACCTAAGGGGCAACTTTTTCACACAGAGGGTGGTACGTGTATGGAATGAGCTGCCAGAGGATGTGGTGGAGGCTGGTACAATTGCAACATTTAAGAGGCATTTGGATGGGTATATGAATAGGAAGGGTTTGGAGGGATATGAGCCGGGTGCTGGCAGGTGGGACTAGATTGGGTTGGGATATCTGGTCGGCATGGACGGGTTGGACCGAAGGGTCTGTTTCTGTGCTGAACATCTTTATGACTCTATGAATACTAATCCACAGAATGTTTAAAATTGATTGGATGGAGTATTGGAGACCAAGGGAGATTGGAAAGTATGAAGTTCGACCCAGAGAGTGGAGGACTTACAGAGTTAGCTGACGTTGTTATTTGACTGTTGCTACTACTGCAGTAACTTCTATTAGTATGAACCTTTAGACGTTATAAAAATAACCCCTTGCACTTTGATGGCGCTTCCCGTGAGCTTGGGGGTACCAAAGCTCACCACAACCAGCCAGTCACTTTGTAAAGAGCAGTTCCTGATGTAACCAGCAAATGTGTGCACAGCAAGCTGTCACAATTGTGGCAGAGGGAATCTCTTCACCCTCTCAGAACCCACATCATTTCCGTGACAGCCAGACTCCAAGAGAATTGATCCTCTGCCCAGGATTCAAAGGGAGATGCCAGGTAGTGGTCAACAGTTAGAAACAGGGGGGCTTGCGGGGAGGGGGTGGGCGTGGACATTTGAACAATAGGAGAAAGTTTGGATGGTGGTCACAGCACCCACTTAGTACTCACATGGGGTCTCCTCCATTGCACGGCTTTGACCTTGCTGTCCCCTATGGACGTCCTGTCAGCCGGGAAGCTGAGGTCCTCAAACAGACAGCGGCTCTGGAGGCAGGCCCTTTGCAGGGACTCATAGTCCTGGCCATTGAAGCTGCTGGGTTTGGATCGCCTTCCTGTGCCCCTGACCGAAAGCCGTGAGCTCCTGTCCATCGTCTGTCTCTCCGTCCGCGGTGAAAGCAGCTCCTGTTCATCCATCCCTCTGGCAGGAGCACACCTGAAAAAGGAGCAGGAGACATGAAGGGAGTCTGCACTTGCCGGGCCCACCGCCCGGCGTAAAGCAACGTGAAACCCAACCCTTCGCTCTTCACCCAAAGAGCTGAGTGGGTGGGAATGGAGGGGGAAGTTTTCTCTACCATCTCCAGGCTCTCTCCATCTCCCGCTCACTCTCCCTGGGAAATCCAGGAAACTAACAGCTACTTACCAGTCTGTTTTTTTATTGATCTGCTTATCACGATGGTTAAAGTACAACAATAGGCATTTTCTTCCTCCTGCCTTCTCTCCGCCCCCCCTCCACACACACTGACACACACACTGACACGCCCACTAGAACGACAAGTTTCCTGTAATACTACCTGGCTGCTTCAATCCTTAAAGGGCAAGATGGAAAAATTCTTGCTCAACCGTGTTTTCACAGCTGGGAGTGCCTTGCCAACAAACAAGTTTTCTAATCCCTTCCAGGTGCTCTCACTTGACAGTCTTGGCTGGAACCACCCTTTCCCTGGAAGCGGTGGGTAAGGGGGCCAGGAATGGGCAGATACCAAACCCCCTTCACATTTCCAGGGAACAGGGAGTGGGCCCTTAGGTTCCATCTACCTCCACAAGGCCGAGGACTTGGGCCCGAAAGCTGTGCCTCTGTCCCCTACCTCCTCTCTCCCCCCAATCCCCGAGCCCAGAAACCACGCTGTCCAGGCAACACACACCTGTGTTACTGCTTATCCTCCACCTGGGAGGGTCCAGGCAGCTAGTGGGTGCAGGGGTCGGCAGGCAGGACAGACTAGGAGGAAGAAAATGCTAGCCAAATGTACTTTAACCATTGTGATGACCGATTCTATGAAAGAGAGACTGGTCAGTAGCTGTTAGATTACATTACAGTGTGGAAACAGGCCCTTCGGCCCAACAAGTCCACACTGACCCGCCGAAGCGTAACCCACCCATACCCCTACATTTACCCCGAACCTAACACTACAGGCAATTTAG
>NC_057712.1:127867408-127871357 GCF_004010195.1 Chiloscyllium plagiosum
CGGGTCTCTGGCGCTGTGAGGCAGCAGTGCTAACCACTGTGCCACCGTGCCGCCCACAGTTTCTTGGCGAGTGAGAGACATAAGATGGTAGAACAAGGTGATTCAAGGTCATTTCTTGTTAGTTATTCCACCCCGTAGCCTTCCTTTCTGCCTGCCCTCTTAACAATTCCTGTACCCTTGAGCTCATGGTAACCATGTCTGTCTTACGGTTGTAAAACCAAACCATTTACCTCTTTTTTTAATTCATGGGATGTGGGTGTCATTGGCTGGGCCAGCAATTATTGGCCGTCCCTAGTTGCCCCTTGAAAAGGTGGGAGTGCTCTGCCTCCTTGAACTGCTGCAGTCCACCTCCTGTAGAGTTGACCCACAATGTCCTTGGGGAGAACTTTGACCCAGCGACCGTGAGAGAACAGCGATATATTTCCAAGTAGAGGGGAGGGTAACATACCTGCAATGTGTTTAAATTTCACAGTCCACTGAAATGACCTATTAGTTCAAGGGCAGATAGGAATGGGCAAAAGTAACACCCCGTGCCAATGATGCCCCTATCCATGGACGAGCAGCACCTGCACTATTGAGGCAACTTCCCTCTGGCCGCTCCAGGCACGAGCAGTTTGGGAGGCTTTGTGCTCCAGTGTCAGGGCAATGGGAAGCAAAGGCTACACACAGCACCCAACGAATCTGCATATTCATGTGACCTACCAGATTCCCCCTTTCCATCTAAATTCATATGCCCAAGGGGACCTTGCATGTTGATTGGTTTCAGCAGGACCCACTTCTCCTGATGGAGCTGCTTAGGATCAGGGTGACTGCCCTTGGCATCAAAGCCACATTCGACCAAGCGGTGGCACCAAGGAGTCTGAGCAAAACTGGGATCAGTGGGTCTCAGGGAGCAAACTCTCCTCTGGTTGGAGCCATACCTGCCACATAGGAAGATGGCTGCAGTTGTTGGAGGTCAGTCATCTCAGTCGTCATGGAAACGAAAAGCTGGTGGCACGGTGGCACAGTGGTTAGCACTGCTGCCTCACAACACCAGGGTCCCAGGCTCGATTCCAGCCTCGGGATACTCTCTGTGTGGAGTTTGCACATTCTCCCCGTGTCTGCGTGGGTTTCCTCCGGGTGCTCCGGTTTCCTCCCACAGTCCAAAGATGTGCAGGTTAGGTGAATTGGCCATTCTAAATTGCCCCATAGTGTTAGGTATATTAGTCAGAGGGAAATGGGTCAGGGTGGGTTACTCTTTGGAGGGTCGGTGTGGACTTGTTGGGCGGAAGGGCCTGTTTCCAGGGAATGAAATGGAATCTAATCTGGTATTCCCACATGTGGTCTCAGGTGGACCTGTCTATGTTCAGGTGAAGAACATTAAAGTCCAGAACATGGAGCAGCTTAACTGAGGTCGGAGACAGATACAAAATGGTCCCATATAAACGTGGATTGTGTACATCCAGCCTCAACTAGTGCATCGGACTGACTGCCACCCACTTATTTCTGTATGACCTTGGTATCTAAGAAATTTGCTTCAATAGTGTGAAAACTCAGACTGCGTCTTCCTGTTGGGGGTATAGAGTATACAAGCTCCAGGGTATGTCTGCAGGAATTCCTCAGGGTAGTGTCCTGGGCCCAACCATCTTCAGCTGCTTCATCAAAGACCTTCCCTCCATCATAAGGTCAGAAGTGGGGGGTGTTTGCTGATGATTACAAATTCACAACTCCTCAGACACTGAAGCATTCCGTGTTCAAATGCAACAAGATCTGGACAATATCCAGGCATGGATTGACAAGTGGTAAGTAACGTTCACTTCCCACAATTCTGAGGCAACGAGGAGCTTCATCAAGAATTGAACCATTTCCAGTTGACATTTGTTACATCTCACTTGGGCAAGGTGCTGAAAATCAAGTCCCATAATTCTCAGGGTCATCGTAAAAATGCACGATTCCCCATTATACCTGCCTTTCAGACCCAGGTTAACAGAAAACACAGAGCAGGAGTCTGTATGTAACTATTTAACACAAGCAAGTAGACTCCAGCATCAGGTAAGTAATTAATGATTCCAATGTGTGTGAGGAAAATAATTCTTCTTGATTATATTCAACATTGTTTTTCTTCCTCAGCTTTCTTATCACACACTGACTAATGAAACCTTAGTGAGGATAAAGTCCGCCCACTGATTACAGTCTCACTACACTTAGACCTCTGTCTCTAAGGGTGTTTGTACTGAACTATTAAAGGGAGATTTATCATTTCATAATATAGCCCAGCATACCCATATTCATGAACTGTGACCAACAGCTAGGCAACAGGGAGCTATTAAACTGATACAACCACACTATACAGTAACCTAATCCTTATCCTAACTCTAACCAGATGCTAATCCTGACCAAATACCAAACTGTAAACTTAACCCAAATTGTAGCCTTCTTCCAATTCCAGGCCCAAACTCAAACCCGAGACCAAACTCACACCCTGTCCCAGGCCTACTCAGGTCTAAGTAACCAATGTTGCACGTGCAATGGGTTAACGATGAGTCATAGAGTCGAAAAGCACGGAAACAGATCCTTCGGCCCAACTTGTCCATGCTGACCTGCTATCCTAGATTAATCCCATCCTATTTGCCAGCTTTTGGTCCATATCCCTCTAAACCCTCCCCATTCATGTTCCATGCAGATGCCTTTTAAATGCTGTAATTGTACCAGCCTCCACCACTTCCTCTGGCAGCTCATTCCATACACGCACTAACCTCTGCATGAAAAAGTTCCCCTTAGGTCCCTTTCAAGTCTCTCCCCTGTCACCTGAAATCCATGTCCTCTATGGGGAAAAGATTTTGTCCATTTCTCCCACCCATGCCCCTCATGATTTTATAAACCTCTATAAGGTCACCCCCCAATCTCCGACGCTCCAGGGAAAACAGCCCCAGCCTGTTCAGCCTCTCCCTGTAGCTCAGATCCTCCAACTCTGGCAACATCCTTTTAAATCTTTTCTGAACCCGTTCAAGTTTCACAACATCTTTCCGATAGGAAGGAGACCAGAATTGCACACAATATTCCAACAGTGGCCTAACCAATGTCCTGTACAGCACAACATGACCTCCTGGCTCCTATACCTAATGAGGTAAAAACAATGACTGCAGATGCTGGAAACCAGATTCTGGATTAGTGGTGCTGGAAGAGCACAGCAGTTCAGGCAGCATCCAAGGGGCAGTGCTGAGCTGGAAGTTTGGAACTAGGGTGAGGTGGGGGAAGGGGAAATGAGGAAACTGTTGAAGTCCACATTGATGCCCTGGGGTTGAAGTGTTCCGAGGCGGAAGATGAGGCGTTCTTCCTCCAGGCGTCAGATGGTGAGGGAACGGCGGTGGAGGAGGCCCAGGACCTCCATGTCCTCGGCAGAGTGGGAGGGGGTGTTGAAATGTTGGGCCACGGGGCGGTGTTGTTGATTGATTAGATTACTTACAGTGTGGAAACAGGCCCTTCAGCCCAACAAGTCCACACCGACCCGCTGAAGCATATACAACCCAGACCCATACTCCTACGTTTACCCCTTCACCTAACACTACGGGCAATTTAGCATGGCCAATTCACCTAACCTGCACATCTTTGGACTGTGGGAGGAAACCCACGCAGACACGGGGAGAATGTGCAAACTCCACACAGAGAGTCGCCTGAGGCGGGAGTTGAGCCCAGGTCTCTGGTGCTGTGAGGCAGCAGTGCTAACCACTGTGCCACCGTGCCACTCACGGTGTGGGTGTCCTGGAGATGTTCACTAAAGCACTCTGCTAGGAGGCGCCCAGTCTCCCCAATGTAGAGGAAACCGCATAAGGAGCAACGGATACAATAAATGATATTAGTGGATGTGCAGGTAAAACTTTGATGGATGTGGAAGGCTCCTTTAGGGCCTTGGATAGAGGTGAGGGAAGAGGTGTGGGCGCAGGTTTTACAGTTCCTGCGGTGGCAGGGG
>NC_057712.1:127871377-127871808 GCF_004010195.1 Chiloscyllium plagiosum
ATGGAGGGAACGGTCTTTGTGGAAGGCGGAAAGGGGTGGGGAGGGAAATATATCCCTGGTGGTGGGGTCTGTTTGTCGGCAGATGATTTGGTTTATGCGAAGTTTGGTAGAGTGGAAGGTGAGCACCAGGGGCGTTCTGTCCTTGTTACGGTTGGAGGGGTGGGGTCTGAGGGCGGAGGTGCGGGATGTAGACGAGATGAGTTGAAGGGCATCTTTAACCACATGGGAAGGGAAATTGCGGTCTCTAAAGAAGGAGGCCATCTGGTGTGTTCTGTGGTGGAACTGGTCCTCCTGGGAGCAGTTTCGGCGGAGGTGGAGGAATTGGGAATACGGGATGGCATTTTTGCAGGAGGTAGGGTGGGAAGAGATGTAATCCAGGTAGCTGTGGGAGTCGGTGGGTTTGTAAAAAATGTCAGTGTCAAGTCGGTCGT
>NC_057712.1:127872447-127890982 GCF_004010195.1 Chiloscyllium plagiosum
AAAAAACTGAGGGCTTGGAGGCCCTGGTCATGGTGGATGGAGGTGTAGAGGGATTGGATATCCATGGTGAAGATGAGGCGTTGGGGGTCGGGGAAACGGAAGTCTTGGAGGCGGTGGAGGGCGTGGGTGTTTTCTCCAACGTATGTGGGGAGTTCCTGGACTAGGGGGGATAGGACAGTGTCGTGGTAGGTAGAGATGAGTTCAGTGGGGCAGGAGCATGCTGAGACAATGGGTCAGCCAGGGTGGTCAGGTTTTTGGATCTTGGCAAGGAGGGAGAACCGGGCAGTGCGGGGTTCCCGGACTGTGAGGTTGGAAGCTGTGGGTGGGAGATCTACTGAGGTGATGAGGTTCTGTATGGTCTGAGAGCTGATGGTTTGGGGATAGTGACAGTGGGGTCTGTGGGGGGCATGTCAGCAGAATGCAGGTGAGTGGCGCTGGTGGGGTCGGAAGTGGTGGTAGACACGGCAGTAGGGGTGGCGGAAGTCACTGAGCGTGTGGCATCAGCGATGATGTGAGGGCCGGAAGTGATGTCACGTGTGACCATTAAGTGTACAAGTCTTGCCCTGATTTGCTTTTCCCAAATGCAGCACCTCATATTTATCTGAATTAAACTCCATCTTCCCAGGGTTTGAAAGGAAGAAGCAATAGCAAAGTTCCCCAGCCCCATAACAAAACAGGAAGTCATTGGGAATACCAGGATTCGACCGAAAGTCCATCCCAAACATCAGCCCAGTATCTGCTGTGTCTGCAGACCGACTGGAGAAAAGGTGACGACGGGGATTGAGACATGCCAACCTGCTTTTGAAAAACTAAAGACCCTTTTAAGAAGTGAGCCTACACTTGCAGTTCCAAACCTTTTTAAAAAATTACAACGGGAATAACGGCAGTGGGAGACCATTCAGCCCCTCAACTCTGCTCCATCATTCAATATGATCATTGTTGATCTGGTTTGGTCTCAAAATCGACATTCCTGTTCACTCCGATAACTTCTCATTCCCTGTCTAAGAAACACCTATCCACCTCTGGGTCTTAAAAATAGTCAACGACCCCCATCGCTCCTGCCTTCCGAGGCACAGAGTTCCAAAATTGCACGACACTTTGAGAGAAAAGAATTCTCCTCATCTCTGACCCTAAGTTTTAAACAGTGCCCCTGGTTCTGGACTGACCCTCATTATACTCCACCTGCCAGAGTGCCAAAGTAACATTGGTGCTGCATAAATGGCCAGCAATGACTATCCAACGAGGGACCATCTAACAACTGTCTCTTTACATGGATAGGGTAAATAGACAATGTCTTGTTCCTAGGGTTGGGGAGTCCAGAACTAGAGGGTGAGAGGGGAAAGATGTAAAAGAGACCTAAGGGGCAACTTTTTCACGTAGAGGGTGTACGGGTATGGAATGAGGAAGTGGCGGAGGCTGGTACAATTACAGTATTTAAAAGGCATCTGGATGGGTATATGAATAGGATGGATTTAGAGACACTTGAATCACCTTTCCTGAAGAAGGGCTTATGCCCGAAACGTCGATTCTCCTGCTCCTCGGATGCTGCCTGGCCTGCTGTGTTTTTCCAGCACCACATTTTTCAACTCTGGTCTCCAGCATCTGCAGTCCTCACTTTTCTCCTCTATGACTATGACACCCAGTTGCATTACTATCAACGTCCAGTGGGCTAGGAATCTTGCAGCCGGATTAGGAATTAAACCATCAATATTTTGACTCAGAAACAACAATATAACCAAGGACCCAGACAGACACTATTGCAAAGCATAAAAATGGGATTAGGATCTGTGAGATTTCCCACACTTATCAGTAACCTTATGAAACACAGCTGACGTTTTAATAGTTGCCGAAGGGCTGTGTTGCCCGCAGGGTTGCAGTTTACCTGATAATCCACTCTCAGGTTGTAGGCGAACGTGAGTTAATCCTTTAATAAGGGCTGCTTGCCTCAACACGTATGCCACCATTTGGCAAAGAACACCCCCCCCCCCCGTATCTCCAACATCACCCTCGTGCTCGGTTTTGCTGATTGTGCCATTTCAGAGCTGTCGGAATTTCCCACCCAGTTCCCGTGTGATGGTGAATGCAGAGCCTGGATGTTTTACAGTGAATTAGAACACTTCACGTTCGGTTAAACAAATCACAGGACGGTGGGACAGACAAGAAGGCTCTCCAGCCCACGGGCCTCTACTAGCTCTTTCAAAGACCGGTGCAATGAGTTCCCCTTGTCTGCTGTTATCCCACTGCCCTGCATTGCTTTCCTTTGCAGTGTGAAAACGCTAATTAAAAACACATCGATCAGATGGGAAGGTCCTGGCCTTTCAGACAGAAGTCTGATGTAAACTGCTGGAATGTTCAAAAGGAAGAAAGTACAGAGCAAGCTGATGGCCTGCATTGATCCCTGATGAAGCCTCCTGCCTGAAATGTTAACTCTCCTGCTCCTCTGATGCTGTTTCACCTGCCCTGCTTTTTCCAGCTCTACACTTTATCAACTCTGTGTTTAATCTCCTCCAGCCTCACAACCAAGACAGCAGTTGTGCCAAAGGCAAATGAAATGTCCAAACTTGTACTGATGTTGCCCCTTATCTCTGACGTCAGGTTTTTTTTTTAAAAAGACATAATTCAAAGTCAGGCATTGCTGACTGATCCCTTAGTGACCAGGATAACTGAGAATTCATTTGAAAAACACAGAAAGTGCTGGAGAAACTCAGCAAGACTAGCAGCATCTGTGGAGAGAGAAACAGAGTCAATGATTTGTTCACTTAGATGCTGCCAGACCTGTTGAGTTTCTCCAGCACTTTCTGTTTTCTTTCAGATCTCCAGGGTCTGCAATATATGGTGGGACGGCGGCTCAGTGGTTAACACTGGTGCTTCACAGTGCTAGGGACCTGGATTTGATCCCAGCCTCAGTCTGTGTAGAGTTTGCATATTCTCCCCGTGCCTGCATGGGTTTCCTCCCACACTCCAAAGATGTGCAGGTTAGGTGGATTGGCCAGGCTAAATTGCCCATAGCTTTAGGTGCATTAATCAGAGGGAAATGGGCCTAGATGGGTTACTCTTCGGAGGGTCGGTGTGGACCTGTTGGGCCAATGGCCTGTTTCCACACTGTAGGGAATCTAATGTAATCATATCTTCGGTTGCTGCGATAGCAGAAGATGAATGTGACACCCCGACAGAACAAAGACCTGACCCGATCTGGTTGCTTCTGTTTGGAGTTGACTGGAATTGAGCAGGAGCCAGGAGATAGTTCCTGTGTGTACAAACGTTATGTATCTGACAGTCAGCAATAGGTTTCGCCAGCCTTGGTCACCCCAATGTTCTCAACGAGCAGTGGCTAACACATGGTGGATACAAAACTTTGAACTACACAACCAAGCACAGGGTGGACTTGTGTCATCCTGCATATAGGCATTCAATACCTGGGATATACAGGGAAACAGGCCATATAACCCACGGCTGTGCGTGTTTCCACTCCACATCAGCCTCTTCCTACTGCTATTCACCCAACCCAATACACATCCTGCTCTTTCTTCTTCCTTCGCATGTTTTCACATGCATGCTGTTCCTGGGAGCACATTCCACATTCCACCAGCCTCTGAGTGAAGATGTTATTATTAATGACTGCCTTCTATTAATTACCCTGGATGTGTACAGCTCCTGAAACACCCTGCTTGATTGGCGACCCATCTGCCACCTTAAACAGCCATACTCTTCACCTCTGACACACAATAGGACCAGTGGTTACTGTCAACAGGATACACTCATCAAGTCCCCTCAGACAGCACCTTCCAAACCCATGACCACTTCCATCTAGAAGGACAAGGGCAGCAGCTACATGGGAACACCGCCCCTTGCAAGTTCCCCTCCAAGCCACTCACCATCCTGACTTGGAAATATATCACCTGAATCCAAACCAAGACCAACTGTACTTCCTACAAGAATGCCTCAGGAAACAGGTATTGCCACCAAGTTTCTGCTGTCAATAACCAGCAGAACAGAACAGCCGCAAAACGCTAAGGGTTTTGATCACTGATGCCCACAACCGTCATCATACCAAAACAACTCTGTACTCCAATGCCACCGGACCAGAATGGACAGCTACATTAGAACAAGCCATCAGCATACAACAACACAGGACCAGAGCTAGGGAAAGACAAGTACTCCAGGAGAAACTATCAAAACTCACCCACAACAACTGTACAGACAACACAGAGACATGGATAAAGAACCTCTCAGTCAGACCACTCACAGACTCCATCCTGGTATGTCGACTAAACTTTAATGACAAAGATGCCAGAGAAACCGACTTCCTAGCAGCAACGGAGACCTCACTAATAAACCACTGACTGGATGAAGAAACACAACAGACTATACGATGGACAACAGCCCCGACCTTAAGCTGAAAAGGAAACTGGAACACACTCACCACAGAAGACAGGAAAGCAGTGTGAGCGACTCAAATGGGACAAGAACACAGGGAGAGTACCAGTGGGCAAAGGAAGGGTGATGGTAATACTCAGCAGAAACCAGGGTATGGAGAAAGCAAATAGACTCCTCAGTGATGCTGCTACTTACCAACAGGTGGTGTTAGAGCTGACCCCAAACACGAGAACAGAATCACCATGATGCTAAAGCAACATGTTCTGGACCAGGCCAGGCCACTCAAAACATTCTTAAGCAGGCAGCCCAGACTGTAACTTTGCAATTTGTTTCAGTGAGTGTACAGTGAAATTTACCTGGAGTAAGTT
Source organism: Chiloscyllium plagiosum (assembly GCF_004010195.1). Lineage (NCBI taxonomy): Eukaryota > Metazoa > Chordata > Chondrichthyes > Orectolobiformes > Hemiscylliidae > Chiloscyllium > Chiloscyllium plagiosum. The sequence continues at coordinate 127,877,193 of NC_057712.1, forward strand.
AGCAAGGTTGACTACCAGGTTTTAAAGCAGACAAAAACTTATTCGCAAAATTACATGATGAAACACACAGAAGAGCATAAAGGACACAGAACTCAGTCTGTCCAAACTGGACTTAATCATGCTGTTCCAAAAATACACAGCAGCCTCCATGGACAAGCCCCTTAAATACAGTAAAAATCAAACAGAGGCTTACAGACCGAAGTTAGAAGGGCAGGAGGAGAGAGAGTCTTGCAGCCTGTTTCCACACAGCCCACAGCTGAACTGACTCAAACAAGACTTCAGCTTCCAGGACTGACCACTCCTCTTTCATTATACAGGTCACTTCTAAAGCATAAAAGCTTTGGCCTAAAGTCTCATCTGTTTATGTATAAGCAAAAAGGCCTCCCAATACCCTTTTCATCTCTGTGCCAAACCAGCTGTTTCTGAGCCTGGCCTGTTTACAACCCCACTGAGAAAAACCAAGGACACAGTATCCTTGAGAAAAGGAACAGCTTTTAGAAAAAAGGAACCGGCTTTGTGACACCTACCCCCCCTTAAGAAATGAATCATCAATATTCAAAGATGGTTCATTTTTAAAACCTTTTGATAAACACTGTCTAAATCACACATTTACACAACACTGGCTATACACATGCAAACATGCACAACCACAGTCAAAGTCAAGCCATGGTACGCCCACCACTGAACGCCTCTGTATCTCATTCGAGTTTCGATAACACATCAGCAATCACGTTTTTGTGACCCACCACGTGCACAATTGTTAAACTGAACGGCTGCAACAACAAACTCCATCGAAACAGGCTGGGATTTTTGTCCTTAAACTTTTCCACAAATGTCAGTGGGTTATGATCAGTGTATACGATTGTCTCAGATGCATTGCTGGTAATATAATCCCTGAAATGTTGTGATGCCAACACCAAGCTGAAAGTTTATCAAAAGGTTTTATGATACGAAAGTCGGAGGAGTTGTTGACAGTGAGGAAGGATGTGGCAGGTTACAGCAGGATATAGAGAAGCTGCAGAGCTGGGCAGAAAGGTGGCAAATGGAATTCAATGTAGCTAAGTGTGAGGTGATTCACTTTGGGAAGAATAACAAAAAGATGGGGTACTGGGCTAATGGTCAGATACTTGGTAGTGTGGATGAGCAGAGGGATCTTGGTGTCCATGTACACAGATCTCTGAAAGTTGCCACCCAGGTAAATAGTGCGGTGAGGAAGGCATATGGCGTACTGGCTTTTATTGGTAGAGGAATTGAGTCCCGGAGTCCTGAGGTCATGATGCAGTTGTATAAGACTCTGGTACGGCCGCATCTGGAATATTGTGTGCAGTTTTGGTCGCCATACTATAGGAAGGATGTGGAGGCACTGGAACGGGTGCAGAGGAGGTTTACCAGGATGTTGCCTGGTATGGAAGGAAAATCGTATGAGGAAAGACTGAGGCACTTGGGGCTGTTTTCACTAGAGAAAAGAAGGTTTAGGGGTGACTTGATTGAGGTGTACAAGATGATTAGGGGGTTAGATAGGGTCAACAGTATGAACCTTTTCCCGCGTATGGAGTCGGGTATTACAAGAGGGCATAGCTTTAAATTAAGGGGGGGTAGATATAGGACTGAAGTTAGGGTTAGGTTCTTCACTCAGCGAGTCGTAAGTTCATGGAATGCCCTGCCAGTAGCAGTGGTGGACTCTCCCTCTTTATGGGCATTTAAGCGGGCATTGGATAGGTATATGGAGGATAGTGGGTTAGTATAGGTTAGGTGGGCTTGGATCGGCGCAACATTGAGGGCCAAAGGGCCTGTATTGCGCTGTATTCTTCTATGTTCTATGTTCTATGTCTCTTTCTCCACTGTCGAATATTTCTGTTGATGAATGTTCAACTTCCTGGAAAAATACCCGATGGGTCTTTCGATTCCCTCGTCATCCCCCTGCAGGAGCACCGCACCGTCACCCACATCACTGGCATCGATAGCCACCTTGAAAGGCTTTGTGTAATCCGGTGGCTAATACTCGGGCAGAGGTGAACACAGTTTTTAGGCTGTCAAATGTCTTTTGACAGTCCACTGAAACTTCTTGCCCTTTTTTAACAATTCAGTGAGTGGAGCAGCCACACTGATAAAGTTTGGTACAACCTCCTGATAAAATCCACTCAACTCCAGGAACCACAATACTGCTTTGTTCTTTGACAGTGTGGGAAATATCCCAATTATTTTTGTTTTCGCATCCCATGGGGCCATTTGTCCATGTCCAGTAACATGGCCCAGGAAGGTGACTTGGGCTTTGGCAAATTCACTTTTAGCTAGGTTTACCATCAAGCCTACCTTCCGAAGTCGATCGAACAAATCTGATAAATGCTGTAAATGTTCCTTCCACGAGTGACTAAAAATCACCAGGTCATCAATGTACACCACACAGTTGGGAAATCCGGCAATTACCTTATTAGTCAGTGTCTGAAAAGTGGCTGGAGTGTCTCGTACCAAATGGCATGACTTTAAACTAATATAGAAGAAAGTGGGGACTGCAGATGCTGGAGATCAGAGTCAAGAGTGTGGTGCTGGAAAAGCTGGCACTCCACTGGTCACAGGCCTCCAGTCTGAAAAACAACCCTCTACCACCACCCTCTGTCTTCTACCTTTGAGCCAGGTCTGTCAGGCAGCTGGTCAGGCAGCATCCGAAGAGCAGGAGAGTGGCGTTTCGGGCATACGCCCTTCAACGTTGGTCTCCTGCTGCTCAGATGCTGCCTGACCTACTGTGCTATTCCAGCACCACACTTTTGACTTTTAGTCCATTTCGTGTTATGAAAGCCGAAATTGCCTTTGCTCTCTCTGACAGAGGCACTTGCCAGTAGCCTCTGAGCAAATCCATCTTAGAAATCTAAGTTGTTTGTTCCACATTTTTGACACAGCCCTCCAACTGTGGAATTGGATATGCATCAGTCTTTGTAACAGTGGTGACTTTGCAATAGCCCACACATAACAGTTGGGTACTATCTGGCTTTGACACCATGACTATGGGTGAGCTCCAGTCACTGTATTGATTGAGTTTTTGAAAAGTAACAAAGAAGATTGATGAGGGCAGAGCAGTAGATGTGATCTATATGGACTTCAGTAAGGCGTTCGACAATGTTCCCCATTGGAGACTGATTAGCAATGTTAGATCTCATGGAATACAGGGAGAACCATCCATTTGGATACAGACCTGGTTCAAAGGTAGAAGACAGAGGGTGGTGGTAGAGGGTTGTTTTTCAGACTGGAGGCCTGTGACCAGTGGAGTGCCAGCTTTTCCAGCACCACACTCTTGACTCTGATCTCCAGCATCTGCAGTCCCCACTTTCTTCTATATTAGTTTAAAGTCATGCCATTTGGTACGAGACACTCCAGCCACTTTTCAGACACTGACTAATAAGGTAATTGCCGGATTTCCCAACTGTGTGGTGTACATTGATGACCTGGTGATTTTTAGTCACTCGTGGAAGGAACATTTACAGCATTTATCAGATTTGTTCGATCGACTTCGGAAGGTAGGCTTGATGGTAAACCTAGCTAAAAGTGAATTTGCCAAAGCCCAAGTCACCTTCCTGGGCCATGTTACTGGACATGGACAAATGGCCAACTTGAAAGGGTTCAGAAAAGATTTACAAGGATATTGCCAGGGTTGGAGGATTTGAGCTATAGGGAGAGGCTGAACAGGTTGGGGCTGTTTTCCCTGGAGCGTCGGAGGCTGAAGGGTGACCTTATAGAGATTTACAAAATTATGAGGGGCATGGATAGGGTAAATAGACAAAGTCTTTTCCCTGGGATCGGGGGTCCAGAACTGGAGGGCATAGGTTTAGGGTGAGAGGGGAAAGATATAAAAGAGACCTAAAGGGGCAACTTTTTCACACAGAGGGTGGTACGTGTATGGAATGACCTTCCAGAGGATGTGGTGGAGGCTGGTACAATTGCAACATTTAAGAGGCATAAGATGGATATATGAATAGGAGGGGTTTGGAGGGATATAGGCCGGGTGCTGGCAGGTGGGATGAGATTGGGTTGGGATATCTGGTTGGCATGGATGGGTTGGACCAAAGGGTCTGTTTCCATGCTGTACATCTCTATGACTCTATGACTCTATAACTCACTTTGATTATGCCATCTTGGAGAATGCGTTCTATCTCCTTCTGAACCTGTGCCAACTTTAGAGGGTTATGCCGATAGGGATGTTGCTTAATCAGAACAACATCTCCTATGTCTACATCAATCACAATTATTTCCAAGTTTATTTCCACATATGTTAGTAATAACTCTTTCAGGTCAATTTGATTTTGTTATGAAAGATAACTCAATCATTTATCCCAATTTTTGACAACTTCCTCATTGCCCAATTTGATTTGGGAAATGTCCAATTCAGAATCCTCTGAATGTGGTTCTTCCTTCTGTGCTGTAATCATTAACACCTTCTCCTCTTGCTTTCCTTCCCCATCAAAGTACCTTTTGAGCATATTCACCTGACACACTCTGTGAGATTTCTTCCTGTCTGGAGTCCCTATTAAGTAGTTCACCTCACTCAATTTCCTCTCGATTTGATACAGTCCATTAAACCTTACTTCTAAAGGCCCACCTGTCACTGGAAGTAACACCAATACCTTATCCCCAATTGCAAAATTGCGAATTTGTGATTTCTTATCCGCCTCCTGTTTTATGGCATGCGGTGATACTTTTAAATGCTGTCTAGCCAACTCTCCAGCTCTATTGAGGCAAAAGTGAGGACTGCAGATGCTGGAGATTTGAGTCTAGATTAGAGAGTGGTGCTGGACAAGCACAGCCGGTCAGGCAGCATCTGAGGATCAGGGAAATTGATGTTTCGGGCAGGAGTCCTTCATCAGAAACTCCTGATGAAGGGCTCCTGCCCGAAACGTCAATTCTCCTGCTTCTCGGATGCTGCCTGACCTGCTGTGCATTCCCAGCACCACTCTCTAATCTAGACTCCAGCTGTATTTAGTTATTCTCTAAAATCTGACACATAGTCCAAAATGGGTGACCTCTGAATTCTGATTTATTAATTTCTCCTTAATCAGTTTTAACGGTCCTCTCACTTCATACCTAAAAATTAATTCAAATGGACTTCATTTCGTCGATTAATTCGGTGCATCTCTGATCGCAAAACGTACAAACGGAATTCCGTTATCCCAATCATCCGGATAATCCTGACCATACGCCCTCAGCATGGTCTTTAGTGTTTGATGCCATCTCTCTATCACTTCCTGCAATTCAGGATGGTACGCAGTAGATTTGAATTGTTTATTTCTAAGCTATCCATAACCTCCTTGAGTGGTTTGGATGTGAATTTTGACCCTTGATCTGACTGTATCTCTATTGGTAGTCCATATCTAGTAAAAAATATAAGTAATTCTTCTCCAACCCTTTTAGCTGTGATATTACGTAATGGGACTGCCTCGGGAAATCTTGTCGACACACCCATTATTGTTAATAAATACTTATTCCCACTTTTTATTTAAGGTAGGGGACCTACGCAATCAATCAAGACTCTTGTGAAAGGTTCCTCAGATGCTGGAATAGGTATTAAAGGAGCAGGATTTATTACAGCCTGTGGCTTTCCGATTAGCTGACATGTATGACGCGTCTGGCAAAATTCAGCTACAGAGCTGAAAATGTGTTGCTGGAAAAGCGCAGCAGGTCAGGCAGCATCCAGGGAACAGGAGAATCGACGTTTTGGGCATAAGCCCTTCTTCAGGAATCATTCCTGAAGAAGGGCTAATGCCCAATCACTGCTGGAGATCACACATGGACAATGGTCACTCAGGTTGGGGACTGGAAAGCTCTGGTGTCATATAACAGAAGACACACTTCAGGGAGAAACAGGAATCTATTTTAGAAACAGCAAGATAGCACTGCCCATTCTACACCTGCACGAGCTAATCCTACAGGGTTAACATCACAGACTGCTCTGACAATCAGAAACTAAAACTACAACAATCAGAGCACCTTTGTTCTCCAATATCTACCTAGACACCGGTATGACCAGTTGTTAACTGCCCTGGTTAACAATGGCACATCTCATGGTACACAATGGATATTATAAACCTGTGCTCAGTGACGTGCAAGGTTGCACTGTTACATACTCCTGGAAACGGGAGGGAGCTGTTCAACACAAACTGTATCATTTACACTTTCCGTTAATCACCAGAATACAGGCCTCAGGGAAAGTAATGCCAATTCCTACTGTATCCACCAAACCAAGTGGCTCCAAATAAAGGACAGTGAACACTCTGCCTTTCTTACACACCTCTATTGGCGAACCACACTCCCAAATCAGCTGACTCTCAATTCCTGCCCTTCAGAGATCGAATCATACCGAGCACAAAGGAAAATGTTTGGAGCCAATTATCGCAGCCCCAGCTGCGGAGATGGTATGGTCACTGGACTAGTCATCCAAAGACCCAGTCTATGGAGATACAGGTTCAAATCCCATCATGGCTATAGGTACTATTTCAACTTCCAAATTGATAAATATGGAATTAGGTCTCATCATACTGCCATGAATGTATAATCGATTCTTGTAAAAATGTATGTTTCAATTGATATTTCTTGTGTTTTGTGTGATTGATTAATAGTTTACTATTAGTTGGTTAATTGAATAAGATGACAGAAGTACTAGAAATTATTTAACTCACAAATTTATATAAATTAATTAAATAAGTAGAGATGGCCAGGCAGGTGATGTGCTGTAGCTGTGTGATGTGGGAGCTGGCTGATCCCCTTGTGAAGGGCAGTGACCACATCTGCAGCAAGTGTTGGTTGCTGGAAAAACTCCAGATTGGAATTGATGATCTGGAATCTGAGCTTCAAACTCTGCGGCACATCCAGGAGGGGGGAGAGTAACCTGGACGCTGTGTTTCAGGAGGCAGTCACAACCAGTAGATGAAGTAATTCAAATTCAGTCAGTGATCAGGGACAACAGGGTGTGACTGTGAGGCAGGTGGGGGGATTCTGAGTTCAGGAGTGGAGGAGCCTCAGCCCTCGACTTTGTCCAACAGGGATGAGATTATTGCTCCCTGTATGGATGAGGAAAAGGGCTGTGGACAGGATGAGCCAGCTGACCATGGCACCATGGTGCAGAAGGCCATTCAACAGAAGCTGGCGAGGGGGGGGAAGCAAGAAGACAAGCAGTTGTTATAGGGGATTCTATAATTAGAGGGACAGATAGTATCCTTTGCGAGCCAGGACATCTCCGAATGGCTTGAAAGGATACTGGAGCGGGAGGGGGAGGATCCAGTTGTTGTGGTCCATGTTGGCACAAACAACATAGGCAAGGCTAGGAAAGAGGACCTGTTTGGGGAGTATCAAGCACTAGGAAGGAAATTGAAGAACAGGTCCTTGAGGGTCATAACTTCTGGATTACTGCCAAAACACTTGCTAATTGGCACAGGGATAAGAAAATTAGGGAAACAATCACATGGTTAAGAGATTGGTGTGGGAAAAAGGGATTCCATTTCATGGGACACTGGCATCAGTTTTGGAACTGGGGCGATCTGTACCGATGGGACGGTCTCCACCTGAACCGATCTGGATCCAGTGTTCTGGCGAAAAGGATAAATAGGTTGGTCACTAGGACTTTAAACTTGTGCGTCAGGGAGGGAAGGGAAAGGGAAAGCAACAGGGAATATGGAGTCAAGTAGAAAGATGAGCAGCAGGTTGGCATGTGTGCACGGTAAAAGGTCAAGGCAGACTAGGAATGAAGCAAAAAGGAAGGATAGGTTAGGATACACTAGTAGAGGTGATGGAAATCATGAGAATAAGAAAATAAGCATTAAGGTGCTTTACCTGAATGCTCGTAGTATTCGTAACAAAGTAGATGAATAACAGCACAAATCATCACAAATGATTATGATGTGGTAGGCATCACAGAGACATGGTTGTGGGGGTTCAGGGCTGGCAGTTAAACATCCAAGGATTTACAACTTATTGAAAAGACAGGTGGGCAGAGGGGGTGGGGTTGCCCTGTTAGTTAAGAACGAAATTAAATCTATGGTATTAAATGATATAGGGTCAGATAATGTGAAGTCTGTGTGGGTGGAGTTGAGGAACCACAAAGACAAAAAAACCATAATGTGAGTTACATACAGACCTCCCAGGACAGGGGTGCAAGATGTACCAGGAAATACATAGGATATGTCAGATAGTTAAGGTCACGGTGATCATGGGGGACTTCAATTTGCAAATGGACTGGGTGAATTATATTGCAGGTGAATCCAGAGAAAGGGAATTCATGGAATGCTTAAGGATGGCTTTTTGGAACAGCTTGTGATGGAGCCCATCACAGGGCTATTCTGGACTTAGTGTTATGCAACGAGCTAGACTTTATAAAAGATCATAAAGTCAGCGAACACTTAGGTGGCAGTGATCATAATATGGTAGAGTTCAGTCTGCAGTTTGAAAGAGAGAAGGCAAAATTGGATGTAATGGTGTTACAGTTAAATAAAGGTAATTACAGGGGCATGAGAGAGGAGCTGACGAAGATCAACGGGAAGCAGAGCCTCGTGGGCAACAATGGCAGGAGTTTCTGGGTGTAATGGAGGACACAGTACAGAGGTTCACCCCAAAGAAAAGAAAGATTACCTGGGGAGGGATTAGACAGCCATGGCTGACAAAGGAACTCAGGAAATCTATCACAGAAAAAGAGAGAGCCTATAAAGTGGCCAAGAGCACTGGGAAATCAGAAGATTGGGAAAATTACAAAAACAAACAGAGGATAACAAAGAGAGAAATAAGGAAGGAGAGGATCAAATATGAAGGTAAGCTAGCCAGTAATATTAGAAATGATAGTAAAAGTTTCTTTCAATGCGTAAGAAACAAATGAGAGGCAAAAATAGAGATTGGGGCATTCCCCAAATTGATGCAGAGGGAAGGCTAGTGATGGGAGATAAGGAAATAGCTGGAGAACTTAATAAATACTTTGTGTCAGTCTTCACAGCGGAAGACATGAATAATATCCCAACAATTAAGGAGAGTCAAGGGGCAGAATTGAGTATGGTAGCCATACAAAAGAGAAAGTACTTGAAACGCTGAAAGGTCTAAAAATTGATAAATCTCCTGGCCCCAATGGGCGACATCCTAGAGTCCTGAGGGAGGTGGCTGAGGAAATAGCGGAGGCGTTGGGTGTAATCTTTCAAAAATCACTGGAGTCAGGGAAAGTCCCAGATGAGTGGAAGATCGCTGTTGTAACCCTCTTGTTCAAGAAAGGATCAAGACAAAAGATGGAAAATTATAGGCAGATTAGCCTAACCTTGGTTGTCGGTAAATTCCAGAATCCATTGTTAAGGATGAGATTTCTAAATTCTTGGAAGTGCAGGGTCAGATTAGAATAAGTCAGCATGGATTTAGTAAGGGGAGGTCGTGCCTGACAAACCTGTTGGAGTTCTTTGAAGAGGTGACAAGTAGGTTAGACCAGGGAAACCCAGTGGATGTTATCTACAGACGGGAGGTGGAAGACCTGGAAAAATGGTGCACTGAGAACAACCTAGCTCTGAATGTTGGCAAAACCAAGGAACTCATTATTGACTTTCGGCGGGATGTTACTCATGCCCCCTTACACATTAACAGCTCAGAGGTGGAATGAGTGGAGAGTGTCAAGCTCCTGGGAGAGGTCATCCACAAGACTTCCAAAAGGCTTTTGATAAGGTGCCTCACAGGAGGCTGCTGAGTAAGTGAGGGCCCATAGTGTTCAAGGTGAGCTACTGGCATGGATTGAGGATTGGCTGTCTGACAGAAGGCAGAGATTTGGGATAAAAGGTTCTTTTTCGGAATGACAGCTAGTGACAAGTGGTGTCCCGCAGGGTTCAGTGTTGGGGCTGTAGCTGTTCACTTTACATATTAATGATCTGGATGAAGGGACTAGGGGCATTCTGGTGAAGATCACTGATGATATGAAGTTAGGTGGACAGGCAGGTGGTACTGAGGAGGAGGGGAGGCTGCAGAAGGATCTAGACAGTTTGGGAGAGTGGTCCAAGAAATGGCCGATGAAATTCAATGCGAGCAAATGCGAGGTCTTGCACTTTGGAAAAAAAAAATACAGGCATGGACTACTTTCTAAACGGTGAGAAAATTCATAAAGCCAAAGTACAAAGGAATCTGGGAATGCTAGTCGAGGATTCTATAAGTCTGTGGTTAAGAAAACAAATGTAATGTTGTCATTTATCTCAAGAGGATTGGAATGTAAAAGCAGTGAGATGGTATTGAGACATTATAAAGCTCTAGTTAGGCCCCATTTGGAATACTGTGTCCAGTTTTGGTCTCCACACCTCAGGAAGGACATACTGGCACTGCATGTCCAGCGGAGATTCACATGGATGATCCCTGGAATGGTAGGCCTAACATACGATGAATGGCTGAGGATCCTGGGATTGTATTCATTAGAGATTAGAAGGTTGAGGGGAGATCTAATAGAAACTTACAAGATAATGCATGGCTTAGAAAGGGTGGATGCTGGGAAATTGTTTCTGTCAGGCAGGGATTCTAGGACCAGTGGGCACAGCCTTAGAATTAAAGGGGGTCAATTTTGAACAGATATGAGGAGACATTTCTTCAGCCAGAGAGTGGTGGACCTGTGGAATTCATTGCCATGGAGCACAGTGGAGGCCGGGACGTTAAATGTCTTCAAGGCAGAGATTGATACATTCTTAATCTCGCCAGTAATTAAGGGATATGGGGAGATTGCGAGTAAGTGGCATTGAAAAGTCCATCAGCCATGATTGAATGGCGGAGTGGACTCGATGGGCCAAATGGTCTTACTTTCACTCCTATTTCTTATGGTCTCATGGTCTTATAGATGACCTCTCCCAGGAGCTTGACACTCTCCACTCATTCCACCTCTGAGCTGTTAATGTGTAAGGGGGCATGAGTAACATCCCACCGAAAGTCAATAATAAGTTCCTTGGTTTTGCCAACATTCAGAGCTAGGTTGTTCTCAGTGCACCATTTTTCCAGGTCTTCCACCTCCCGTCTGTAGTCTGTTTCACCACCATCTGAGATTCGACCGATTATGGTGGTGTCATCAGCGAACTTGTAAATGGCATTGGTCTGGTATTTGGCAACGCAGTCATGGGTATACAGTGAGTACAGTAGGGGGCTGAGTACACACCCCTGGGGAGCTCCGATGTTGAGTGTTAGTGAGGATGAAATATTGTTCCCAATCTTCGCTGATTGTGGCCTGTGGGTCAGGAAACTGAGGATCCAGTTGCAGAGAGTGGGGCTTAGTCCGAGATCACTATGTTTAGTAATCCGGCTTGAGGGGATAATAGTATTGAAGGCTGAACTGTAGTCAATGAGTAGGATACTTACATAGTTGTCCTTGGTGTCAAGATGTTCTAGGGAGGAGTGAAGGGCCAGTGATATGGCATCTGACGTGGATTGATTGGTCTGATAGGCAAATTTAGAGTGGGTCAAGAGTAGTGGGGAGGCTGGAGTTGATTAATGCTATGACCAGCCTTTCAAAGCACTACATGACCACTGAAGTTAGGGCCACTGGAGGGTAGTCATTTAGACATGCTGCATGGGCTCAGGGATAATGTTGGCCCTCTTGAAACAGGCAGGGACAGCGGCCTGCTGCAGGGAGAGGTTGAAGCTGTCTTAGAGGACCCCTGCCAGTTGATCTGTGCATGCTCTGAGTGCACGGCCTGGTACTCCGTCTGGTCCCATCGCTTTCCTTGGAGTCACACGAAGGAAAACTGATCTGACCTCTGATGCAGTGACTGTTGGGAAAGCTTCATCAGGACTTGTCGGAATAGGTGTTACCTCTCCGCTGAAATTCTGCTCAAAGCGAGAGTAGAAAGCATTGAGACGATCTGGGAGGGATGTGTCATCGTCTGCTATCTAGTCGCCGGGTGTCTGTCTGGGTCTCTAGTTGGATCGGTATTGGTCCTTGGCTGTCTTAATGGCTCTGCAATGGTCATCTTGGATTCCTTATATGTGATGGGTCTCCTGATCTGAAGGCCTCACGCCTGGTTTTTAGCAGGTTCTGTATGTGCTGATTTATCCAGGGTTTCCTACAGGGAAACACCCGGGTTGACTTCCTCGGTATGCAGACCTCCACAGACTTGCTGCTAAGTCTGTGACAGTGGTGGCATACTTGTCCAATGTACCTGGGCACGGTCCAATCAGTCGATTCCAGACAGCACCGGGAGTTGATCCTCTGCCTCTCCGGCCAGCACTGTAATACCACACAGAATGCATTCACTCTCCTTTTCTGTAAATGCCTTTTGATCCAACTGCTTTTAGTTCTCATCTTTCTGCTGTAACTCAATAAGCTTAGCAGAGCTAAAGATACTTGCATGTTTACCTTTTTGCTTCGTGACAAATGACACCGTGCAGGAGACATCAACAAAACAGACTTGCAAAAACCCGACACATCCCACACACCCTGATTCTATGGACTACCCAAAGTTCACAAAGCAGGAGACCACCCCCCCCGCCCTCCCTCAGACCTATGACATCACTCCCAGGGACAGCTATCTACAGGTGAGCCAAGGAGTTGCAAACAAGACTGGTACACCTCATCGAATTCTCCAACCGTTCCATTCAGTCCTCCATTAACATCATCAGAAACACCACAATAGAGGAGGACAAAATAATGGAGCAACACTCTTTACATCTATATACATCCACCTAATCGAGAATACCATTGTCACAATATTGGATGAAGTAGCTACTAGGAGACCACCAGCATCATCAACGAGAAGAGCATATTAAAATTACTAGACCTATGCCTCACTACGCGCTTTACGTTCAATGGACAAGTTGTCAAACAAATTAACAACACACCAATGGGATCCTCGATACCAGGACTGATAGCAGAAGCAGTAATGCAATGTTTAAAATGGACAGCCCTCCCCACACCCCAAATCTGGGTCTGCTGTGTAGATGATACCTTTGTCATCACTAAATGTACACAACTGGAAGAAACCCATCGCCACATCAATAACATCCTCACCAGAATAAAGTTCACCAAAGAAGAGGAAAACAACAGCAGACACCCCATCCCTGGATGTTTTAATGTAGCACATACCTACCGGTGAACTCCAAATCAGTGTGTACAGGAAGAAAACCCATCCTGACCAGATACTGAACTATAACAGCAACCACCTCAGCACCCACAAACAGAGCCGCACTAGGAGACTATCTAACTGGGCAAGGACACACTGCAGTAACCCAGAACTGTAGAAAGCACAACCAGAACGCCTGTTCAAGAGATTTACACAAAACAGCCATCCCAAGAGCACTATCCTCCAATACTTAAGCAACAAGCCGAGAGAAGAAAACACCACATGACCAAACACACTGGCGACCATACTGGACATCAAAGAAATATGAGAAATGACTAGCCGTCTTAGTGGCCCACAAACCAACAAATACCTTTCACCATTTCCTCACAAAGGTTAAAGATTACAACAGGATCTGGACCAGATGGGCCAGTGGGCTGAGAAGTGGCAGATGGAGTTTAATTTAGTTAATGGTAAGGTCCTAGGGAGTGTTGCTGAACAAAGAGACCATGGAGTGCAGGTTCATAGCTCTTTGAAAGTGGAGTAACAGGTAGATAAGAAAGTGAAGAAGGCGTTTGGTATGCTTTCCTTTATTGGTCAGAGTATTGAATCCAGGAGTTGGGAGGTCATGTTGCGGCTGTACAGGACATTGGTTAGGCCACTGTTGGAATATTGCATGCAATTCTGGTCTCCTTCCTATCGGAAGGAAGATGTGAAACTTGAAAGGGTTCAGAAAAGATTTACAAGGATGTTGCCAGGGTT
>NC_057712.1:127891136-127892803 GCF_004010195.1 Chiloscyllium plagiosum
ATGAATAGGAAGGGTTTGGAGGGATATGGGCCGGGTGCTGGCAGGTGGGACTAGATTGGGTTGGGATATCTGTTCGGCATGGACGGGTTGGACCGAAGGGTCTGTTTCGAGGCTGTACATCTCTATGACTCTATGACCCAACACCCACACCCAACAGGATGAACATTATCTACACGATACCCTGCAAGGACTGTGATAAACACTAGATAGGACAAACAGGAAGAAAGCTGACCACACGAGTGCATGAACAACAGCTCGCCACTGCTGGACATGATCAGTACTCTCTCATCTCCAACCACACAGACAACAATGGACACAAATTCAACTTGGACGATGTAACCATCCTAATACAGGCAACACAGACACGCCAGAGAATTCCTTGAAGCCTGGCACTCCAGCTGAAACTCAATCAATAAACACATTGAACAGGACCCTGTATATAAACCACTCAGATACGAAACCAAAAGGACCAACAAACAGAGACACCTAAATGCCAGGCAGGACAGAGCACCAACACTGTATCGAAGACACACTGACGACGTCATCCAGCGACGAAGCGAAATGTCACACTGGTTCGACGTAACAAGTCTACAACCTCAATATATCGCCGTTCCTTCACTGTCTCTGGGTCAAAATCCTGGATTTCCCTCCCTAAGGGCATTATGGAGCAACCCAGAGCAGGTGGGCTGCAGCGGTTCAAGAAAGCAGCTCACCCCCGCCTTCTCAAGGGGCAACGAGGGACGGGCACTAAATGCTGGGCCCCAGCCAGTGACACCTGAATGTGAAAGTATATTTTAAAAAGCATGGTGGTGTAACAGAATTTAATTTACAATAGCCAATGGCCAGACAGCAACAACTACCATTTTACACTGCAGATAAGCCTGGAAAAGCTCTGTCATAAACAGTAACTCACATAATCAGGTGGAGGGTTTATTTGGAGAGGGGTGTGGACATGTTTACCTGGTACCATGCACACACTATCGTATTGACATTTGCGAAACGACTGGTTATTTTTAGACCATATTCCGTAACACCGGATCCATATGAAGCAGTAAAATGCTGTGACTGGCCTGCAACCACATGCCCCACGCCCCAGGCTCCAGACCCCAAGCCCCACGCCCCATCACCAGACCCCAGGCCGTAGGTCCCAGGCTCCAGACCTGGCATTGTCTCAGTGAGGAGGGACCGGGAGGGGGAAGCCTGGGTGAGCTGGGCCTGGAGGGGAAACGTTGTAGGGAGGCTTGGAGCCTCTGTCCTGGCTGTATGTGGGGGTGGTGCTGCAGCTCATTCCCTTCCCCCAGCCCCCACAGTGAGGCCCAGCACCAAAGGCCATTTCAAACAGAATATTTAGAGTCATAGAGATGTACAGCACGGAAACAGACCCTTCGGTCCAACTCGTCCATGCTGACCAGATATCCCAACCCAATCTAGTCCCACCTGCCAGCACCCGGCCCATATCCCTCCTGACCCATTTATTGCCCGTCCCTAGTTGAAGAAGCTGGAGACAGAGTGCCTCTGCTTTAAGGTTCCATCTCTCTCACTTCCCTCCCGGTGCATCGTGTTGCTGCATTCAGAAAAGAGGGAGGTCTCTAGTTACAGTCAATACCCCCACTACACCCCCCCACCAATTCTGACCCCCTCACACCACTCCCCACTCCCTCACACCC
>NC_057712.1:127895200-127898335 GCF_004010195.1 Chiloscyllium plagiosum
ATTATGAGGGGCATGGATAGGATAAATAGGCAGGGTCTTTTCCCTGGGGTCGGGGAGTCCAGAACTAGAGGGCATAGGTTTAGGGTGAGAGGGGAAAGATATAAAATGGGCTTTTTCGCACAGAGGGTGGTACGTGTGTGGAATGAGCTGCCAGAGGATGTGGTGGAAGCTGGTACAATTGCAACATTTAAAAGGCATTTGGATGGGTATATGAATAGGAAGGGTTTGGAGGGATATGGGCGCTGGCAGTTGGGACTAGATTGGGTTGGGATATCTGGTTGGCATGGACGGGTTGGACCGAAGGGTCTGTTTCAATGCTGTACATCTCTGTGACTCTATGACTCTAAGTTGTTCCCCCTCTGAGATTTGACCTGAGTTTCTCTTGCTTCTCTACATGTTGTCATATCCCTTGAAGGTTACATTCTTGTTGTGACAACAATAACTATTCACACTGTGATATGATCTCAGACTCACACATTATCTGTGTGCTGTGTTTACTGATGGAATGATGCACTGATTGTAATTTAACAAAGGTTCTGTTTCTCTCTCTTGTACCTCCTCCTACACCACGACAATTACTGGGATGTTTTTGTATTCTCTACAGTGGAGACAGAAGCAAAACATGTGTTCATTTCATCCACCATTCCCTGATTACCTACAAGGGGCTCCTCATTCTCACCCTCTAGAGGACCACACTAACTTTATTTGTTCTTTTTCGTAATTACATGTAGAAACTCTTGCTGAGTTTTTAATATATTTCTAGCCAGCTTCCTGTCACACTCTACTTTCTTCATATTGATTAACCTTCTTGTCTTTCTGCGATGTTCCTCATAACCTGACCTGCCAATCGTCTTTGCACAATTATATGTTTTGTCCTTAAGTCAGATGCTTTCTCTAGAAGGGCTTTTGCCCGAAACGTCGATTTTGCCTGTCCTCGGATGTCGGATGCTGCCTGAATTGCTGTGCTCTTCCAGCACCACTAATCCAGAATCTGCTTTCTCTAGCTGCTTCAATTAACCTCCCTTTCGAATTCTAATGTAAATTGGCTTCTTCAAGCACAGGGGAGGTGATGATGGCACTGTACATTAGGTACATTCCAGGCGGCAACATTTAGGCGCTAGAGATTCACTATCATCTCCATGTTGCTCTCCTGTGAATGTGAGGAGGCTGTATCATTGGGGTTTTTCCACTGCAGAACTGACCAAACATTACTGTCACGGCCTTTATGACAGCACTTTACGTGTAGAGAACTGCTCTGAATACCTGTTGACAATTCAACCCTGCAATCAGCGTTGAAAGGCTTTTGAGTTCTTTCCAGAAGTTGTGTTCACAGAATTCTCCAAAACTGTTGTCAGCTGGAGAAAGTGGTTGCAGGCTAATCCTACCCTGTCTCAAACTATCAGAACTTGACCTGTAATAAACTCAGAAGAACTTCCCCTGTATTAATGAAGCATAATATCCTCACTTTACCTTCAAAGTCTCTCTCGATAAAGGATCACATTCCCTTAGACCATGAGACATAGAATCAGTAGCAGGCCATTCAGCCCATTAAGTCTGTTCCATCATTCAATGACTGATCTCGTAATCCTGAAATGCACTTTCCTTCTTTTTCCCCACAATCCTGCCTCCCGCGCTGATTAAAAATCTGTCTGTCTCAGCCTTGAATATACTGAATGACCCAGCCCAGACACTCTCCAGCAATGTATTTGGTACAGTTCACCTGTCGGGCATCGTACACACTCTCCTTTTTTAATTTCATCAGTTTATATGTCTTCCCAATTTTTGGACCATCAGTCAACCAGATGGTTAACGCCATATTTCAACCTTTGGATTCCAGATTCAAATTGTTAAATTGGTCTCCCTCAGCAGTTTTCTTTTGTACTTAAATTGTCATCATTGAATAATCTCTTTGTCTTTCCTGATGCTGACTCATCGTGTGTGTTTGTGTGTGTCCCCGTGTTCTCAAGATGTGAATGTGTCTATGAAATGAACCGTCCTCTGGTTCAACCTTACGACAGTGTTATTGCAGTCCTTACCAAGTCAGAGTCCACCAACAGAGGGAGTGAGGAGAGACATCCTCCTCGCTTCAAAATTAGGAGAAATATCAAATCATAATCTCCTCACGGGCAGGTGGTGAGATCAGGGAGAGATGTGTTTAAAAACCAACTATATGTCCTTAACAAAGGTGGGGGGGACTGTTTATTTTATTCACTCATGGGATGTGGGCGTCGCTGGCTGGGCCCAGCATTTATTGCCTGTCCCTAGTTGCCCCTTGAGAAGGTGGGGGTGAGCTGCCTTCTTGAACCGCTGCAGTCCACCTGCTCTGCTCCATAATGGCCTTAGGGAGGGAATTCCAGGATTTTGACCCAGCAACAGTGAGGGAACGGCGATATATTTAGGATCGAGAGTGCAGTGCTGGAAAAGCACAGCAGGTCAGGCAGCATCCATGGAGCAGGAAAATCAACGTTTTTCGGGCAAAAGCGCTTAATCAGAAATCATTTATATCAGGATATATTTAGGATGTGGAGTGGCTTTGAGGGGAACTTGAGGGTGGTGGTGTTCCCATGTCCTTCAAGATGGAAGTGGTCATGAGTTTGGAAGGTGGTGTCTAAGAATGCTTGGTGAATTTCTTTGTTCACACTTTAATGCTGAGCAGTTACATCTTTGTGCCAAATCTATAATCCTTTACCTGAAGGAACTCTTAGAGATAACTTCATAATTGCAGTGTGCGTCATCCCTCATTGTGTGGGTTAATTACAGTTTATCCTTTGAACTATCGCCAATATTGTGCTGTAGTGTATTTGGGTCTTTTTGTTCACCCTCCTATCTGTATAGTGATGCTATAGGCTAGCTGCCGGCACATTGTAAAATTCACAAGTCACACAACACCAGGTTATAGTCCAATAGGTTGATTCGAAATCACAAGCTTTCGGAGCGCTGCTCCTTTGTTGGGTAACCTGGTGTTGTGTGACTTCTGACTTTGTCCACCCCAGTCCAACACCAGCCCCTCTACACCATGTAAACGTCAGTTTGGATCAGAACCAGCTGGGATACCTTGAGTCAATTCACCACCACTATCCTTACTGCTGGCTGCTCAAAGTAGCAGGGAAGCAGTGTCCCAGTCGAATTATCACT
>NC_057712.1:127901049-127911414 GCF_004010195.1 Chiloscyllium plagiosum
CCCCCCCATCCTCCACCTCCAGTATTCCCTGGTTATCCTGATCACATGGGGAGTCTCACTCACTCATATCAGCACTGGAAGGCAACAGTTAGACCAATACGTTTGAAATATTCACTCTGCGCTGGAGCTGTTTTGTAATGTTATTACCCCCCCATCCTCCACCTCCAGTATTCCCTGGTTATCCTGATCACATGGGGAGTCTCACTCACTCATATCAGCACTGGAAGGCAACAGTTAGACCAATACGTTTGAAATATTCACTCTGCGCTGGAGCTGTTTTGTAATGTTATTATACAGCTCTGGAGTAGGTAAGAGCTCTCCTAGTTCAGAGGTAGGGACATGACACTGCACCACAGATTTACTCTCCAGTACAAACATTGAATCTCTCTAAAGGCAACGAGAGCTCCTTCCAATGGACATCCTCAACAATTCTATCCAGCAATCTGTCAGATTCCTGAACACTTGACCAAATTCTTGATCTTGCAAGGAATTAAGGGCTAGGGGGAGAGTGCGGGTAAGTGGAGTTGAAACGCCCATCAGCCATGATTAAATGGCAGGGTGGACCCGATGGGCCGAATGGCCTTACTTCCACTCCTATGTCTTATGAACAAAACTGCAGTGTTTAACTGGGAGTGATTCCCAGGCATTGGGATGAGGATACATATAAAACATCCGCTCTCTCTCTCTCAGCCTTTCCACGTCTCAGAGTGCACAGCTTTGGTGAGGAGTTCGTATTTTTTGTTTTCACCTCAGTTTGACCTTCTCCATTTGAGATTTCACCTCTGCCTTCCCCAGTCTGCCACCTGGTGGCAGCCCCAGCTATCAGCACCTCTACCCTCAGGTGAAAACCACATCCAATACAGAAGGCCTCAGTTTTCAGCAGCTCTGGCAGTGGAGATATACATCAGTACATTAGGATGGAGATGCCCCTACTAACCTCCCCTTTACATGAATCTTCAGTCTCTGGTGAAAGGTTGACTGGAGTGCCGTTATTCTGGTTTCGGACAGATCTGGATTAAGCTCCATGGGCCATTGCTCGAGTGTGCTTAGCAAGATGTCCAGGTCTCCTGGATAGTCAACAGTTTCCAGTGGGTCCATGTCATATGTGCTCTGCAATGGGAGATGGTTGTGTTTTGTTGGGGGTCAGTCATCTCAGCTCCAGGAGATCAGTGTGAGAGATCACACCAATACTGGAACATTTAAACATTGAAGTCATAAGCGGGGAAGGCTAATTTTACTCCGATAAGATACACTTTGGACCAAGAGGACAAGGAATAGCTACTTGCAGATAAAACCGTGCATTTGTCCAGACAGCTGAGACTGCACTGATCTGGATGGTAGCTTTGGATCGTTATGGAATGGTCTATCCTGTATCTTCCTCCTCTGTCTGTCCTGAGTGCAAAGGAAGTCCCACCTCTGCATTGCCCTATCCACCAGTATCTCCACATTCCTGCCCACACAGTGGTTACTGATTTTCCCCCTTTTTGCCATGTCCAGGGACCGTTCTGGAGTAGCAGAGCTTGCCTGGTTGCATAAAGGGCATTTGAAGATGCTCCCAGTGCAAGGGATACTGAAGAATCCTGGGATATCCACTGAGTGGCAAATTTTTCTGAGAATGGTATGTGGTAAAATGGGGTCAGAATTGGAGGTAAGAAACACCACAAGAGTGAGGGAGACATCACTAAATCAGAGAAGGGTTACAGCACTGAAGGAGACCCTTCGGCCCATCATGAGCATCATTACCTCATGCCAATCTCCTGCCTTTTTCTCATTGCCCTGCACACCACTTCTATCCAAATAATTCCACTTGGATGTCTCGATTGAACCTGCCTCCAATACATTTCCAGGCAGTGACCACATACACAACTATTCCCTGTGTGGAAATATTTTTCCCTACTCCCTCCTTTGCTTCTTTTGCAAATCACTTTATATGATTTGGATGTAGGTTTGCTTGCTGAGCTGGAAGGTTCATTTCCAGACATTTCGTTACTTTACTAGATAACATCTTCAGTGGACCTCATGCGAAGCAATGCTGAAAATTCCTGCTTTCTATTTATATGTTTGGGTTTCTTTGGGTTAGTGATGTTTTTTCCTGTGGTGAAGTCACTTCCTGTTCCTTTTCTCAGGGGGTGGTAGATGGGGTCTAACTCAATGTGTTTGTTGATAGAGTTCCGGTTGGAATGCCATGCTTCTAGGAAGTGAGAGAGGGTCATGTCATTTTGTGGCTAGTTGGTGTTCATGTATTCTGGTGGCTAGTTTTCTGCCTGTTTCTCCAATGTAGTGATTGTTACAGTCCTTGCACGGTATTTTGTAAATGACGTTAGTTTTGCTCATTGTCTGTATAGGGTCTTTCAAGTTCATTAGCTGCTGCTTTAGTGTGTTGGTGGGTTTGTGGACTACCATGATGCCAAGGGGTCTGAGTAGTCTTGCATTCATTTCCGAGATGTCTTTGATGTAGGGGAGAACGGCTAAGGTTTCTGGACATGTTTTGTCTGTTTGTTTGGGTTTGTTGCTGAGAAATCGGCAGACTGCGTTCATAGGGTACCCATTCTTTTTGAATACACAGTATAGGCGATTCTCCTCGGCTCTGCATAGTTCCTCTGTGCTGCAGTGTGTGTTGGCTCGTTGAAATAATGTTCTGATGCAGCTTCGTTTGTGTATGTTGAGGTGATTGCTCCTGTTGTTCAATATTTGTTCTGTATGGGTGGTTTTCTGTAGACGCTGGTTTGACGTTCCCCATTGGCTGTTCGCTCTACTGTGACATCTAGGAATGGTATGTTTGTTGTTGTTTTCCTCCTCTTTAGTGGACAAGCCAAACAAAGACACGCACGAGAATTCCTAGAAGCATGGCATCCCAACTGGAACTCTATCAACAAACACATCAAGTTAGACCCCATCTACCACCCCCTGAGAAATGTTACAGGAAGTGACTTCATCACAGGAAATAACATCACTACAGGAAATGACATCACCAACCCAAAGAAACCCAAACATATAAATAGAAAGCAGGATTCATGTACACTGCTTTGCCTGAGGTCCACTGAAGATGTTACCTAGTAGGGTGATGAAACGTCTGGAAATGAACCTTTCAGCTCAGCGAGCAAACCTACATCCAAAACCTCAACCTGAGCTACTAATCTTCTCAAAACTCACTTTATATGTCTCATTAAACTATGCTGTTTTGTTCTTGTTCCTTTTATGAGCAGAAACAGCTTCTTCCTATATACTCTATCCAGCCCAATCAATGCTTTTACAAACCTCGATCTGAACCAGAGGACACAGCTTAAAAATACGGGGTAGACCATTTAGGACAGAGATGAGGAGAAACTTCTTCACCTAGAGAGTGGTGGCTGTGTGGAATGCTCTGCCCTAGAGGGCAGTGGAGGCCCAGTTTCTGAATTCATTTAAGAAAGGGTTGGATAGAGCTCTCAAGGATAGTGGAATCAAGGGTTATGGAGATAAGGCAGGAACAGGATTCTGATTAAGGATGATTAGCCATGATCATATTGAATGGTGGTGCAGGCTCGAAGGGCAGAATGGCCTACTCCTGCACCTATTGTCTACTGTCTATCTCCTTTCAACCCCCTTCGCTCCAGGGAGAACTGTTCCAACGTCTTCAGTCTATCCTTGTCACTGATGTTCCTCATCACTAGAACCATCCTAATAACCCTCCTCAGCACCCTCTCCAGTGAATTCACAACCTTTCCTGTAACATGGCACCCAGAACTGTACAGGATACTCTAGCAGAGGTCTTATACAAGTTCAACATTACTTTGTTCTTGACTGCTGTGCCCTTATTATTAACGCCAAGAACACTGCACGCTTTATTTACTGCTCTCTCCATTTTAAATCATCTGTACACATATACACCCAGGTACTTCTGCTTTTGTTCCTTCTAAGAATTGTACTCCTTATTTTATATTGTCTTTCAGTATCTTCCTACTAAAGTGCTGTACCTCACACCTCTGTGTGAACTCTGCTGCCCATCTGCCCTCTCCACTGACTGGTCAAGGTCCTTTCTAGAGTTCCACACTGCCCTCCTCAGTTTACAGTTCCTCACAGTTTACTATTCTTCCAAATTTCACATCATTTGTAATCTCTGAAAGAGTACTCTGTACACCAAGACTCAGGTCCTTAATATATAGTCGGGATAAACAACGGTCCCAGCACCGACCCCTGGGGAAATCCACCATAAACCTTCCTCCAGCCCAAAAATATCCATTGACCCTTACTGTCTGTTGCGTATCACTCAGCTAATATTGTATCCACATTACTACTGATCTGGTATAACGTGACCTTTCAATTTTCCTCACAGGTCTGTTATGTAGCACTGTATCAAACGCCTCAGGAAGTCTGTGTAAACCACATACACAATATTATCACGTCAGGTCTTTCTGTTACCTCCTCAAAAATCTCCAGCAAGTTCTTTAGAAATCCGTCTATCTCAAAATTTAAAAAAAGATACATCCATGCATACACCTATAGTTAACACAGCTCAATCTGCCCTCCGGTCTCCGATGTCACGAACGCAGATGGTCTGGATATGTCACAATTTCTCCAGGTCCGAGGGTTGTTCACGCTGAGTCTGACCTAGGCAATCGTTTCTCTGCTGGAGGACCATTGTTCTCTCGGATGTCATTCACGGGGGATGTCCTTCCGGGAAGAGCTTGTTGTTGGCCCTTTATCTTTTCCGGAGGACCCTTAATCCTGAGGACTGGCTCCCAAGAGGAACTGCCCTCTGCCCTCAGGATGCTGCCCCATGTTATCGCCCGGACGAACTACAATCTGGTGAACGTGCATCGCGAAAGATAGCTGCTCTGTTGGAACAAAGCCTTGTCGTTCTCATGAGAAGCAAAAAAAAAGGAAAACCCAGAATTGGAAGCCTAACGACGACAATCAAAACATTATCGAGAGTCATAGCATCCAGTCCACAGGGGTCCTTCAGGGAAAGTAACTCTGCCATGTTTATCTGCTCTGGCCTCCATGTGACTCCAGACCCACAGCACTGTGGATCACCCTCTGAAGTGACTGAGCAAGCTGTATCAGCTGCTACAGAGTCTCATGAGAGCAATGAGACACGATGGACCACCTTGCCCAACATTCATGAAGGCAGTGGAAAAGACAACGGCAGAAACAGCCCTATCCACACCGCAAAATCCTCCTGACCAACATCTGGGAACTAGTGCCAACATTGAATCCGTTGTCTCACAGACTGCTCCTGCAACAGCCTGGCGCGGTCAGACTCCCAGAATCGTATCCTACAGACAACATCGCTGGTTCCCTGAATGTTCCTGACTTGCTCCATTTATGTCATCCTCTGTACCCTTTATTCTCCACTTTGCCACCTGCTTCCCATTCTCCCAAAGCTGCGGAGTCCCTCATCTCCTTCAGGATGGGGCTCCTCGACAGAAAAAAACAAATTGAAAACCTGGCACTTCACCCTTTGCTAATCCAATTATCTCACCTTCTGTCGTACCCTTCTCAACCTGTAGGACACAGGCTGCCTCACCTCCTCAGCCTCTCAATGAATGGAATGCATTTATTTCCTGTTCATTCCACCTGCATTCTACCACATCACCATCAGGTGTCGCTGCATCACACTGATCAAAACACACTGTAAATGGCAGTGTTCAAAGCTCACATTGAATGGAAAAAGGGGTAGGTCAGAAATTATACTTACACTATTTTTCAGTTATCTTCATCTCTCTCTTTCTTTGACAGCCCCTGCACTTATTAATTTACTGGAACCTATCCTGTGCAGAACACTTGAGAACCTGTCATCTCCAGATTTTGGAATTTTCTGACTGATGTTGGAAAACTCAGTGTGTGGACCCAAAATAAGGTCTTAGATATTAATATTAACCTGAAACATAAAACAGTTACAAAGCATTAAAAAGAGTCAGTCTTTTAAAAATGCGTGACTGCTTCTTCCATGTTTCTGCTGCCAAGTACCAAATTAAAATGCTGTTGTGAGACCCTTGGACATGCTCAAAACATTTTTAGAAAAAGGATTTCTCAATAGGAGCGTTCACTGTCTGGATCCATTTTTGGATCGGGCATTCTGTACACCTGATACTATGATTATACAAAACAGATGGGAGATATAGAGAGAACGTATTACAATTAATTGGGGAGTGTGGGGACCTGGGAAATAGTCTAAAAATAGAAGACAGACCAGACGCATCTTCTGTGTGCTAGAAAATGGTAAGATTGAGTGTTTCTGTCAGAGCCCAGCTGCACAAGCAGGGAGCATATGCTGAGAGAGAACATCAGCGAGGGGTACAGACAGGGGTTTCTGCAGCCACAGACGTGACACCTGGATGGGGTCTGCCACCCTGGAGCCAGGGCCAGGAAAGCCAGTGAAGTTTTAGATGAGAAGTGAGGTGGCTATGACAGAGGAGGTGGTGCTATATTGGTCAGGGAGAGAATTTACTGTGGGAATGAGGGATGAAATCCTGGAAAGTTCCTCAACTGAGGCCTCGTGGATAAAATCTAAAAACGAAAATGGGGCAGGGTTTATAGTCGACTCCCCACAAACAGCCGGATTCGCAGAATCACTGCAGTGTCACACTGCAAAGAGGAAGACATTCAGCCCATCTTACCTGCATTGACTTATTAAATTGACATCAACACCTGGGAGGCAAGGGAGTAAATGACAGGGGGCTCTGACATTAATTTTCAAAATTGCTGCGGCCACAGGATCGTTGCCAGAGGACGAGAGGATCGCTAATGTGGCCCCATTATTCAAGAAGGATGGTAGGGATAAACCAAGTAATTACAGGCCGATATCAGTGGTAGGGAAACTATCAGGGAGAATTCTGAGGGACAGAGATTCCCTTAGAGAATGTAGATCAATAGGAAATAGTCAACTAGGCTTTGTCAGAAGCAGATCACCTCTAATAAATTACACTGAATTTTTGAAGATGGTGACTAGGTGTGTAGGTAAGGGTAATGCAGCCACAGGGACTACAGTAAGGCTTCAGAGAAGGGACACTGGTCAAGATGGTGAGAACCCATTGGATTTGGGGTTGGATAGACCATTCGAAATAGGAACAGGAGATGGTTGATCTGACATTCCTCATATCCACATTCCCTGGAAACCTTGAGTCCCCTATTAGTCTCAAATATATACAAGGACTCTGTCCCACAGCCTGCTGGAAATCCAAATGCAGCACATCTGCTAGTTCCCTCTCTATCCACTCTGGTTGATGCTTCCTCAAAAGACTCTGATAAATTAATTAGACATGGTTTCTCTTTCATGAACCCACGCTGTCTCTGCTTAATTAGATTATGATTTTCCAAATGATCCGTTATTACTTCCTTAATAATTGATTTCAGTGATATTCGAACAATAGATGTTAGGCTGATCAGCGTATAGGTAATCACTTTTTTTGCCTCCCTCTTTTTTTGAAGAGAGGTCGCATCAGCAATTTTCCAATTCACCAATATTTCTCTAGAATCCAAGGAATTTTTTGGAAAATTACAACCAGTGCATTCACTATCCCTGTAGCCACATCTATAATGATCTTAAAATGCAAGCCACCTGGGCCAGGGGATTTACCTGCTTTCAGTCCCGTCAGGGCCAAGGGACATATCTGCCTTCAACCCCATCAGTTTGTCTAATACTATTTCTTTAGTGAATGTGATAATATTTGATTTTTCCTCCTTATTCTTTAACATCTAGAGAATGGTCACAGTATCTTCCACCATAAAGACTGATACAAAATATCGGTTTAACTCCTCTGCCTTTTCCTTGGTCCCCAAAATCATTTCCTCATATTCATTCCCTAAGGGACCCATTTTCACTTTGACCTCATTCTTCCTTTTTATTTGTTTTTAAAGAAGCTTTTATTGTCAGTTTTTATTTTTCTCACTAGTTTATTTATTTTCTCTGTCTTTATTACCTTTCAGTCTTCTGTTGCTGGATTCTGAATTTGTCACAGTCTTTGGAGCTATCACTGACTTTGACCCCCTTTCCAATTTGATTAAAACCGTACCAACATAAAGGTTGAAGTCACCCATGATTATTGCTTTATTGTTATCACATGCTTTTTATTATCTGTAGCCTGGCCACTGTTTGGGGGGTCTGTACACTACTCCCGCCAATGTCTACTTTCCCATGCTGCTCTGTACGTTTGCTCAAGTGGACTCTCCATCATCTGAGCCTCAATTGTCTCTCACAACTGTTTTCTTATTAAATAGTGCTATCCCACCACCTATTCCATATCTTGTCTTTCCAAGAGGTCATATATCCTGGAATGGTAAGTTCCCAGTTTTGATCTACTCTACTTCCGTAATGGCTATGACGTCATATTCATTTACCTCGATTTATACCATTAGTTTGTCTGAATGCTTAATGGCAGGAAGTAGAGGATGCTGGTCATAGGGTATATGTGTGACTGGAAAAGCCTGTGTCCAGTGGTATACCTTAGGGTTCAGAGCTGGGTCCCCTTCCTGTTTGATGTGTACATTAATGATCCGAACATGAATGTAGGAGCTATGATCAGCAGGTTCACAGAGGACACAAACATTGGTGTGGTGATAAACAGTGAGGGAGAAAGCGTTAGACGACAGGACAATATAAACAGGCTGGTCAGATGGGCTGAACGGTGGCAAATAAAATTGAATCTTGAAAAAATGTGATGCGATGAATGTTGGGAAGATTAGCAAGGCAAAGGAGTATATGATGAATGATAGGAGTTTAGGAAGTACACAGGATCAGAGGGATCTTGGTGAGATCCCTAAATACAGCAGGACAGGGTGGAGAAGGTGGTTAGGAGGGCACATGGGGTACCTGCCTTTATTAGTCAAGATATTAAATACAAGAGCATGGAGGTTATGTTGGAGCTGTACATGTTTGTTAGGCCACTAATGGAGCAGTGTGTGTAATTCTGGTCACAGTACCAGAGAGAGGATGTGATTGCACTGGAGGGGATGCAGAGGAGATTCACCAGGGTGTTGAATGGTGCTGGAAAAGCACAGCAGGTCAGGCAGCATCCGAGGAGCAGGAAAATCGACGTTTCAGGCAAATCCTGGATTCCTGATGAAGGGCTTTTGCCCAAAACCTCGATTTTCCTGCTCCTCGGATGCTGTCTGACCTGCTGTGCTTTTCCAGCACCACTCTCACCTTGACTCTGATCTCCAGCATCTGCAGTACTCACTTTCACCAGGATGTTGCCTGGGCTCAAGTGATTCAGACTGTGCCCATCTGTGCCCTCCAGCATATATATTCTGCCAGAGTTAGAGGGAAGGCATGGATTTGTCAGGCACAGGGCACTGCCCATCTATTGCTATGACCGGTGATAGAGCATCTGCTGATTATGGTAGGAAGGCTTCCCAATCTCTAACCCAAACCCTAACCATTTCCCCCTCAGCTCTCAGTGAAAAAGTCAGTATCTTGGGCTAGTGTCTCACTGAGGCTTTATGGGTGAAACATGGAAACAATTTACACCTGAAACTTATCACTTGCCCTCACACTGGCAACAAATGGCTGCCTCTCAGGAATGTCAGATGAAATCTCAATAGAACATTCAGATTCTAGCTGGAATTTCAGCCAATAGAGGGGTGACCTGCTCTCAGATCAAACCCTAACTTCCAGCTTCCCAACAAGGGTGCTGTTGTTGTTATCTGGTGCACTGGCCCTCTACATTGTGCAGGCTCTTGGGCTCCTCCTATCTCCCCCTGAACCATGACCCTGCCATGCGATGCCAGGCTGTCACTAATCTCATTGTTCCTGGGGATATCTTCACACAGCCTCCAAGCTCAGAGTCCCCCCCCCCCCCCCCAACCACCTCATACAGCCCCCTTCTACCTTATTCCCAAAATCCACCAACAGGACTGCCCGGGAACACCCATTCTTTCTGCCTGCTCCTACCACATGCTACTTCTCAGTTCTGATGAAGGGTCACTGGACCTGAAATTTTAACTCTGTGCTCTCCCTACAGCTGCTACCAGACCTACAGAATTTCTCCAGCAATTTCTGTTTGCTTGCCAGGATTTTACCCCTTTGGAAGATAAACCATGGAATGTGGGAGAGGAGAAATGTTGCAAGGGGTGATCCCCACATCCTGAACAGCCCTGAGGCATGGTACATTGGGGAAACCGAGCAAAGGCTATGGCACTGGATGAATGGGCACCACACAACAATCAACAGACAGGAGGGCTCCCTCCCAGTTGGGGAACACTTCAGCGGTCCAGGACATTCAGCCTCGGACCTTCAGGTGACCATCCTCCAAGGTGGACTTCGGGACAGGCAGCAGCGAAAAGTGGCTGAGCAGAGGCTGATAGCTAAGTTCGGTACCCATAGAGAGGGCCTCAACTGGGACCTTGGGTTCATGTCACATTACAGGTGACCATCATTACACT
>NC_057712.1:127911771-127918347 GCF_004010195.1 Chiloscyllium plagiosum
CAGACACACATATACACACACACACACACACACACACACACAGGCACTCCTATACACACACACACAGACACTCACACACACTCCCACATCCACACATGTATCCTCTCAGAGACTTAGACCACATTACACTCTCACACACACACACACACATATACACTCTCTCTCACAGACACTCACAATCCCCCCACCCCAGACATACATACACACCCCCTCTCACAGACTTAGACACTCTACACTCATATACACACACATGTACACACTCTCTCATACTCACAACCCTCCCCAGCCCAGACAGACAGACAGATACACATACATACACACAAACTCTTCCAGTTGGGGAACAATTCAGTGGTCTAGGACATTCAACCTCGGACCTTCACATGACCATCCTCCAAGGCGGACTTCGGACTTCGTGGACGACACAGTGGCACTGCTGCCTCACAGGGCCAGAGACCCGGGTTCAATTCCCGCCTCAGGCGACTGACTGTGTGGAGTTTGCATATTCTCCCCGTGTTTGCGGTTTCCTCCCACAGTCCAAAAATGTGCAGGTTAGGTGAATTGGCCATGCTAAATTGCCCGTAGTGTTAGATGTAGGGGAATGGGTCTGGGTGGGTTGTGCTTCGGCGGGTCGGTGTGGACTTGTTGGACCGAAGGGCCTGTTTCCACACTGTAAGTAATCTAATCTAAAATCAAAAAACCCACATGCACACATATACATATACGTTTATGGGGTAAATTTGTACTTGCAGAGTTATACTGTACTTTGCTCAAAAACTGCATGAATCCATGTAAGACTCTGTTATCTCACTTTTTAGATTAGAATCAATCTAAACATTATGGCCCAGACAGGGAACACAGGGGGCTAACACCTTCAACATCTTAACATCTTATCTGGATGACACCAGTTGTTACAGTTAACCTGAGAATGTAACTTTTTTAAAAAAAGTTTTGTGATTTAGGTATGAAAGAAGTGATACAATCATGGTCATTCTAAAAGATGAGAGCTTAACAAACAGTCAAGGTATTTTTCAATGTATAATTTCAGTTACATCACACTGTAAACTTTTGATATAAATTCTGTGCCTTACACTTGTATACTCTACAACCACCTGATGAAGGAGCGATGCTCCGAAAGCTAGTGCTTCCAAATAAACCTGTTGGACTATAACCTGGTGTGTAACTTTTAACTTTGTACACCCCAGTCCAACACTGGCATCTCCAAATCATGACTGTACAAAGAATATCAGGCACTACACAGTTAAAGGAGTCCACAACTAATGTGTGGTACGGTGGCTCTGTGGTTACCATTGCTGCTTCCCAGTATTAGCACGTCGGTTTGTTTCCAGACCCGGGTGACTGTCTGTATGGAATTTGCACAATCTTCCCGTGTCTGTGTGGATTTTGTTATCTACCAGACCTCAGAATATATTAAGAAGCTAGTCAGACCTTATCTTTTTCTTATTTTAAGGTAAATATAAGGTGTTGCGCTCCTGATGCAATTTGATTGATCAGACTACTCGATTTGAAGCAAACACACTTTATTCATACACTCTATTTAAAATATAACAAAAAAAAGAAAATAATTGGCTTAGCTGTAACTCTATTGGTAAACTTGACAGAATAATAAATTAACCGGCTACTGAATAGTAACTTTCATAATCACATCTGTGGCAAAAGGCAAATTCAGAAAACAAATAGTCTCACATGCAACTCCAGCAGCCCCCAGGTTTTAGCTGTAACCGGGAGAGGGAAAAAGTAACTTCCAATTCTTCAAGGCCTCGGTGGCACAGTGGTTAGCACTGCTGCCTCACAGCACCAGAGACCCGGGTTCAATTCCTGCCTCAGGCGACTGACTGTGTGGAGTTTGCACGTTCTCCCTGTGTCTGTGTGGGTTTCCTCCTGGTGCTCCAGTTTCCTCCCACAGTCCAAAGATGTGCAGGGTCAGGTGAATTGGCCATACTAAATTGCCCGTAGCGTGAGGTAAGGGGTAAATGTAGGGGTATGGGTGGGTTTCGGGTTGGTGTGGACTTGTTGGGCCGAAGGGCCTGTTTCCACACTGTAATCTAATCTGTAATTTAATCTAATCTAAAAAAAAAACAACTGCTACTGAAAACTGAGAAAATAAAAATTCTGATTCTGTGAGAGCTTGGCCACACCCATTCAGGCTGTTTCTATTGTTCCAACTTAAAAAAACCTACGGCCTCACAAGCTGTTTACTTGATGAGTTTCCAATAGACATCTCAACACCTCTCTCTTAAAAATGTTCTCCTTAAAAAACCCAGGACAAAATAGATCTCTTAAAGGCATTGTATTGTCACAGTTTTCTCCCACAGTGCAAAGATGTGCAGGCCCAGATGGATTAGCCATGGGAAATGCAGGGTTACAGGGATAGGGTAAGGGGGGTGGGGGCCTGGGTGGGATGCTCTTCAAAGGGTTGGTGTGGACTCAATGGGCTGAATGGCCTGCTTCCACACTGTAGTGATTCTATAATGCATAGCAGAACTAAAAACTCCTTTTAACCCAGTATATGCTTTCAGATCCATCGTTGCTTCCATTGACTTTGACAGTTCTCTTCCTCGCAGGCGTTTCAGGGATCTTCCTTTCCACTTTGTGCAGTTCATTGTATAATGTTCCTTTCAGTCTCACCTGTTGTACCGATTAATTGTTCCTTGGCCATTCCTGAGATTAATTTACCTATTATTACCATTCCAGTTTTGTCTTCTGCTTTCATTGCCACATCTAATCGAGCTGCTTTAAACTTGGCTGGAAAGATGGTAGGCTTTAGATTCCTGGGAACTAATATCAGACGAATACCAAACTGCATGGATTATTGGAAGAGGTAGATAATGTTTGTGTAAGAAATAGCAAGTTATTTTGGTGGGTTCAGAGTTTGAGGGAAAATAATAAATCTAAATCAGGGTTAATGTGAATAACCAAAATGTGGCAAAGAAGGTTTAAAAGTTGCAGAGAAGTACAAGCATGTGGCAAATATGATGTTGTGATATAATTGGAACCTGGATCAAAGGGTAAGACTGGGTGTCAAATATTCCTGCAGACAGAGCATCATGAAATAGAGTCCTAGAGATGTACAGCATGGAAACAGACCTTTCAGTCCAAATCATCCAAACTGACCAGATGTCCTAACCTAATCGTCCCATTTGCCTGCATTTAACCCATATCCCTCTAAATTCATCCTACTCATATCCAGGTGCCTTTTAAATGTTGGAATTGTAGCCCCCTCCACAACTTCCTTTGGCAGCTCATTCCAAAAACGCAGCATTGTCTTTGGAGATCTTTTTTCAATAAACAGAGATTTAAAAAGAAGCATGGATGGGTGGTCAAGGATTGGAATCACTGGGGATCAATGTCCAGGATCATGGTATTTCCGGGTTTGGGATTATCTGATAATTGAGGATTGGCAACACCCAGTATTGTTGCCAGATTTGCTGAATTTGTCCAGCACTTTCTGCTTTTAATTCCGACCTCCCAATACTTTGCCTTTATTGGAAATAATACATTTGGTTCCCACTTTCAAATAATTTAGATAGATTGTGAACGTCTAGGGCCCTGGCAATGATCCTTGTGGTACCTCACCAGTAAAACCCTGCCATTCTGAGAGTGACTGGGGGTTACTATTGACCAGAAACTGAACTGGGCTATCCATATAAGTATTGTGGCTACAAAAGCATGTCAGAGGTGAGGAATCCTGCAGTAACTCACCTCCTAACTCCCGAGGTCTATCCATCTTCTACATTTTCACATCCCTGAAGAGATTTTTGTGCCCTCCTTTATGTTATTTGCCAGTTTGAATTCATAATCTTTCCCCTTTATCGGTTTCTTTATCATCTTTTGCTTGGTTCTAAATCGTTTCCAATACTCACCCAACTTATTCTGATAAC
Organism: Chiloscyllium plagiosum; assembly: GCF_004010195.1. Taxonomy (NCBI): domain Eukaryota; kingdom Metazoa; phylum Chordata; class Chondrichthyes; order Orectolobiformes; family Hemiscylliidae; genus Chiloscyllium; species Chiloscyllium plagiosum. The sequence goes on from NC_057712.1 coordinate 127,915,671, forward strand.
TTTATAGGATCAGACGCACATGGTAATTGAGGATTAGGATTCAAACTGTGATAATACTGTGCTTTTAAGAGATCTGTTCTGTCCTGTTTCTCTCGCAGAGCGATGTTGTCACAATGGTGGCTTTGAATTCTCCCTGGGTGATTTTTAAGTAAGATAAAGTAATCATGAATGGGCTGGGTCAGGCTCACATAGACTTATAAGACTTTAGTTTTGCTTTCAGTTAGTTGAGTAGGTTTCTGCTGGCTGCTGGTACTGAAGGCTTGAGTTCTCTCCTGCTAGAGTGAAGTCTGCAACAGAGAGGCTTCCTTTAAAAATCAAAAGGGGAAGATTGTTTCTTTCTGTTGGACTGGAGAGAGCCAGCACGTGAAAATAATCACTGTGTTGCTGAACTGCCTTTGCCAAGGTTGTGCTTTTGGGATGCTGACTATTTTGGAACAGTTGATGATTAGTGGTTAGATAATACCTTACACAACTGAAATACTTAACAAGATAAAGTTATGGATTCTTGTTGTATTTTAATTGTGTTGTAAGAATAAAGTGTTTTGACTAATGTTTAGAGGTGGACTGATTGAATCACATCTGGAACTCAGCGGCTTTCACTTGCCTTGTAAATAACATAAAATTATAGTCTCCACAATATACTTTGGAAGGTCTGCACTGGTCCATAACGAAACCACTTGATGGTATGAGAGTGAAATTAGATCCAAATTCTGTTACAATGTTGTAATTCCTTAACAGATAGGTTGTTGTTAAAAGGGGGCACTGTATTAGTTGCTAGGCTAGCTCATGATTGGGATCTAAAAGGATATATTTGTTACTGAGTTTTCTTTCAAAAATACTGTATACTTTAATCATAAAAATATCTTCATATACATCCATAGTCACTAACGCATTTTGGTTCAGTACAGTAGCATATAAACAAATATCGGAGCTTGACTCTATCCAACAAATATACCAAATGCATCTCTTACTTGTAGAATATTATATTTATTTGAGGCAGTGACAGGGTCTGATAACTGAACAGACTCCCACTTACGTTCAGCAGGAAAACCTCAGACAGTGGCTTTTCTCCACTGTGCCTTGGTGGCAGCTGACCCAAGCCTTAGTGTGTCCCGAGCATGTAGTCCTGGATCTTGGAATCTGCAATACTCAGTCGTGGTCAACTCCTTGTTCTGGAACTATCAAGTTTTAGGCAGACCAAAGAACGTCTTTCATTGAGTTGACGGTCCTCCAGGGGTAGTCGATATTTGTCTCGGTGTGCGTCCTGGGTTCAGACCGTTGAGCACAGAGTCCTGCATCATGGTTCTGCTCAGGACAGACGTCGACAAAATCCACTTCACCTCTCTCCAGTCTTCTTGTCACCAGGTTTGATGGTTTGACATAGCCCTCTATGTTAATACTCTAATGTGTCAGGTGATTCGTATTGGAAAGGTTTACCAGTACTCCAAGCTTATCAACTGTGTAGGTTTTAAAAATAATTAACTGCTCACAGCACCTCTGTACACTCCTGAGGGCATTATTGCTTAGATTTTCCAATACATACCTCATCTTTCTGCAGCAAATTGTCTTCCGATGTGTTGAGAGTGTGTTTCATGTTGGCACATAAAGTACAATATCTGTAAATTTCTTAGAGACTTGTGCACATGACTACCACAAACCAATCAAGTAATTATTCACCGCTTTCCAGGACTTCTTCTCACTAAGGATATGAATATGAAGTCATACAAATGTACAGCATGAAAACAGACCCTTCAGTCCAACCTGTCCATGCCGACCAGGTATCCCAACCCAATCTAGTCCCACTTGGCAGCACCTGGCCCATGTCCCTCCAAACCCTTCCTATCCATATACCCATCCAGATGCCTTTTAAATGTTGCAATTGTACCAGCCTCCACCACTTCCTCTGGCAGCTCGTTCCATACATGTACCACCCTCTGCGTGAAAAAGTTGCCCTGTAAGTCTCTTTTATATCTTTCCTTTGTGGAAGGTGGATAGGGGTGGGGAGGGAAATATATCCCTGGTGGTGGGCTTTTGCCCGTAACGTCGATTTTCCCGTTCTCTGGACGCTGCCTGACCTGCTGTGCTATTCCAGCACCACTCTAATCTTGCCTCGTGATGCAGTGACTAAAAGGGAAATGTCACGCTGCTCCAATAGAGGGCACTCTATTTGGGGAGAGCAGACACAGCTAAACCTGCATTGAAATACTGTCCGAGGTATGCGAATGCTTGAAGGTGGAACTAGCATTGTTTCCCCCGATGAATGCACGTCTTTGCAAAAGAGGTAGCAATAGGCTTTTTAAGCAGAGCCGCATGCTAGGACCAATCAGAATGCCGGAACATTGTTAGACCTGCAGGTTTATTGATGGCAATCTCGATTTTTCCCCATTACAGCCCCCACAGATAAGTTTGCATTCTCTTGCACCCTGTATTGATATTGGAACTGACTGCAGCATTGCACTCTTAAGTCTCTGTTTGTGTCTATGCAGAGACCCACCCAGCCTGTCAGAGTAATTTTGGATCCTCCAATAATCCCGACGTGCCTGATTTTTCTATTTTGGGGGAGGGGGGGAACACGACCCGGAAAGCTCAGGTCTTCCAGTATCCCAGCATGCCTGGATCTCCTTTGGACGGGGTTGGGGGAGAAACCCTTAGGTCTTCCAGTATCCCAGCATGCCTG
>NC_057712.1:127920601-127932099 GCF_004010195.1 Chiloscyllium plagiosum
ATTCACATTGGGCATTCCCCCCCCCTTGGCGAGGTCATTCACATTGGGCAGTCTCTCCTGCCCCCGCACAGCCTCTGCATTGTAAGGGGTACAATTTTTCAGGCTTCTGTAACAATGCATTCTGTTTTCGGGGCAACTTATTGGTTTGTGTTTTATTTTATTGTTAAAAAGCAGTGTTGCAAATCCAGCAAAATCCAAAGAGTGGGGGGGGAAATAGTAGACGGGGCTATTAGCTCTTAACTTATCCCGCAGAAAAAAATCCAAAGGGGGGGGAAATAGTAGACGGGGCTATTAGCTCTTAACTTATCCCGCAGGCTTGATGCTGTAGTCTTTGGGGTTTTTTTTGTTTCAATTTAGCAGTAATCCCCTCCTCTCAGCGCATTACTTTGGAGGTGAAATACGATCAGCTCCGTGTGTTTGCTGTGACCTAATGGTTAACAAACACAATTGACACTTTCAGATCCTAGACCGTTACGAAAACTGCACACTGTTTTAGGAAGACCTTCAGTGCTGTTTGATTTGTGTCCAGGGATAGATTGTAGCTACAATTTTCTTCGTCCGTGAGATCTCAGAAGCGATTGTGCATTTTGAGTCGTCATTAACCAGCCTTGCGCAAAAAAAAAGTGAACGTTTCGTCTCGCCTTTTCTGTCTAAGATTTTCCAGGTCTACACACTCCTGGGTGTGCTACATCTATTTTTGCGTTCGATAGTTCCAGATGATAAATGCCGGATTACTGTGACAGCTGGAACTGGGTTGCAAAATGAATTGATGAGTTTCCGGTTGTCTGTGAAACGACCGGGCAAGACAATTTGTTCAGAAATGCTATTACTAAAATATGCGGTGAAGAATACACGTCATGTTTGACCATACCGCCCCTCAAGGTGTTTTTCTTCACTATACTTGCAACCTTGGAGACAGTTGAGGAGAAACATACGTGGAGTACCTAAGTGAATAATATAGCCCTATTGCACATTTTTTTAGCGGAATTCTCAACTAACATTAACCTTTTGTGCGCAGTAACATTTGCACAAGCTATTTCAAAACTAATAAAGTCGATGAGCATAAGACAGTCTGGGATAAGCAGGCCTAGAGCTATGATTCAGAATGTTCATTGCAGATATGTAAGTTTCAGTGCTGTTTTCATCAGCACAGTGAAAGTTTTAGTGAAGGGATGGAAAGAAGATTTTCAAGTTATGAAGGTTTTGAGAGATTCTATTAGAATCAGTGATAGATGGGTGAATGCTGAGAACTATCCCTACAATGGATGTAGGGGAAGGGAATCTCAATAAATTGCACACAGGACAATTAAAATGTGGGATGCTTGTTTGCAAATAGCGATGGCAGAGTGCCATTGCCATTTTGAGGTTGCTTTAATAAATATTTTTAAAGCAGTATGAAAGGATATAGGAAAGGAAGAACAGTAGGTCCTGTTGAGTTGGCAGTGCAGGTATAATGGGCTGAATGTTCATCCCCATGCTGTATGTTTCTTGAGTTTGTTAATAAATCTATGCATAATTATTAAGTTAAGAATTAGCGATTGCAGCCAACCTGGACACGAGCTGGGTGCTCCTGTTATTGCAGATTGTCTGGATCCATGACACAGGCATATTTGCTGCAATAGCTGATGATCTGGGAAATAGATTACTGTACGAGATACTGTAACATTGCAACATGCAAAGAGTCAAATTCTGGTTCTCATCTTATGGACAGATTACATTAAATCTGTTATTGTACATTATGATGTGCAGTGAAAATATTTCTCCTTACTTGCCATGACCTACGTTTACCTATGCTTGACTGCTGTTGGGGATGTAATTTATCTTGCTGTTCAGCTGGTATTAATGAATTTTTTAATCAACTCCCTTTTATAACTTGATGTTTCACTTTTTTGCTGTATAGATGTCCCTGTGCTGCAATACGTATTTAGAATTCTTTTTCTCTCCAGAAGTCTGTTATGGACTTGATTAGCCAAATAGTCTCTTATCCCCTAATGATTCTGACTTTCTATAATTGGAGTGAATATTAGATACAGATTTTGCTTAGGATGCAAGGAAAGCATAAAATTAGTTTGTGCCCTGATGTGTAGTCTTGAGAATGTGTTATGCTGAAGTATTGCTGATGAGACTTCAGTTTAGAAGATTGTGCAATGACTTGAGTTGAGGGCTTGATATTATCAAAAGTACAATATATTTTCATTTGACATTTACTTTCTTATATTGATTCATGATTTGTGTGAATATATGTGTGCCCTTTGCAGAAATGGTAGAAATATGCGGCAAGTAATTTGTAATGTCTGCACAGTTAATGTGTATGAATTCAGGAGCAGTCTTGGTATCTGTCTGGGCATTTGAGGTAAACAGTCTCATGTTTTTCAGCAAGTTAATGTCTAAGGTGGCAATTAGCTATTCTACTGCTTGAAAAAGATGATGCAGCCATCATCAGTATTTCAAACAGATTAATGTAGAAAGGATGCGCAGTATTTAGTGGTAGATGATAAGATCTGAGAGATTGGGACTTTGCCAGTTGTTATTTTGAAGCATAGCTGAATCTTAATTATAGGATGATTAAAGACTGTTTGCTGTTTATATCAAAACAGTACAAATAAAAGTTTTTGCAGTTACTTGGAATTTTAACATATGCCCTTAAAAAGCTGTGAAGTTTAGCTTTATTTCATGCATTATGCAGATGGAGCATTACATTTGCTGTATCACAGGACTTAGGTTTTACAGTGGCTGCTTGAAATTTATTTAGCATTTTGACTCAGCTGGATATGATATAAAAATATTTTTATGCTAGTGCAAATTATTTAAACTGATTTTACACTTAATGGCTATCTGAAAATGTCTACAGATGTTTTATAAGCTGTGGCATGTTCATGTAATTAATGAAGAGTTGCAATTTGGTTTTGATTATTTAAAGTTGAGTGAACAAATGTAGTGCCAGTTATTACATTTCGTGTTCTGTTATTGACCCTATTTCTGTTCAAGCCAATCTATATACTGTTTGTCCAAGAATGTTTGATTTGTGGAGTTCTTTTTGAGCTTCTTTTGAGAAGTACAAAAGTATGGCACCGGCAATTTTTGAGCTGCGGCCAGTGTCCCAAGGAAAGCCTGTAGTGTGATACTATCTTTTTACTTCTGTCCTCACCTCCCCCAGCATCAGTCTATCCATTCAAATTGAAGGTGGTAGTGGTTAGAATTGTAGTTTTAACTGGTGTAGCAAATTCATTTTACAATCTGAAAATTTGTGTGGTCAGTCTCATTATAATAGCTTCCTATTTTACAAAATAGCTTTGGCATTTTAAGTTCTGTTTTCATTTAGGAGTTATTTAGAGTTACAAGTCATTTAGATTCCTAATTTTGATTATGATGTCAGTTTAAAAATTTGTGAGAGAATTTCCTGCCTGGATCAAGAGACATTTTTCTAGCAGTTTCCCACTGCTACTGTCTTTCTTTAGGAGGTGTGTTGTATCTACTGTTCAGAACAAAAGCTGCACTGTTTACCTGGAAGCAATACATAGAGAAATTATTTCATTATTGTTGAACCTACAAGATGTTATTAATCTGCATAAATTTTGTTTGGATTTTGGGGAAATTTCGTTTTTTAATACTTGGGCAAATTTGGCAATAAGTTGCAAATATCTAACATGTCCCAGGAAAGACTGAAACATTTTGGTAACTTATTAACGTGCACCCACTGTCCTTGGGGGAGGAGAAGGTACTCAATGATTGAAAGATGTGATTTGAATTAAATACTGAAGATTTAACTTATTTGATCTTGTGGGTGACTCGTGCTCACCCTTTGCATTTATAACCTGCAATATGTGCCTCTGCTGGATTATGCAAAAAGGCTGAGGTGAAGCAATGAAGATGGAGAGCAAGCTCATGTTGCTGTGGTTACTTTAGTTTTGAAACATGGTACCACTTTGGAATACATATAAGGCTTGATCTTTGGAAAAATGGTTGATTTTAATTTTGCTGGTGAGGTGTCATGGCTGATATTGCTGGTTGAACTGTGTAGCTTGAATGGAAGTCATAGAGTTATAGAGATGTACAGCATGGAAACAGACCCTTCGGTCCAACCCGTCCATGCAGACCAGATATCTCAACCCAATCTAGTCCCACCTACCAGCACCCGGCCCATGTCCCTCCAAACCCTTCCTATTCATATACCCATCCAGATGCCTCTGAAATGTTGCAATTGTACCAGCCTCCACCACTTCATTCTGAAGACTCTTTAATGTGAAGACCTTTTTTGAGAAGAGTATTAGAAAACTGTAAGTGCATTTTCTATATTTTCTGGTAGTTTACTGACCTTGCAAATTTTCATTGCTGTTAGTACTGTTGGTATAATCTCATATCGGTGCGAGTCAAATTGTACTTTGATAATGCATATCAAATGGAAATGTTCTAAAATAGCAAATGGTACCTTGATCAGATTTCTTAGTTGGCTGTGGGAATCAAATAGGTTAACTCTAGCAATTTTTTGCTAGAGTTGGTACATTTTTGGTGTTTTGCACTGTTGAATGTGAGATCCTGTAATTGGGACCCTACTCATTGGAGTGGAGAAGATTGAGTTGATCTCATTAAACATAAAGGGCTTGACAGAGTAGCTGCTAACTGTGTTTTCTTTCATGGGAGAGTCCAGGACCAGAGGGCTTAATCTCTGAATAAAGAGGTGCCAATTTAAGATTGAGGTGAGGAACACTTTTTCTTTTCGATGGTTGAAGGTCTTTGGAACTCCTTACTGGAGAGAGCTGTGGGGACTGAGTCCTTGTATACACTTATGGTTGAAGTACGTTCTTGATCAGCAGCTGTATCAATGGTACTGGGGAAGTGGGCAGGGAAGTGTACGGGAAGGAGTGTCGGATCAGCCAAGATCGTATTGAAAGGTGGAGCAGGCTCAAGGGACTGAACAGCCTACTGCTGTTCCTATTTCTTATGGACTGAAGGGAGTCAAAGATACGTCATAACTAATTACTTTGGAAATGAATTCACTATTGTTTAGGCAAGAGTTTAGTCAATTTGTACGGAGCAATATCAATCGTGAAGCGGTGGTGAGATGGAAGGGTTTTTGTGATATCATTTGAAGGAGAAGTGTTGGACAGAGTACTGAGAGAACTCGTCCGTTTCTTCAGGTCAACATCATGGATCTCGTATCTGCCTGCACAGTAGAGTATTTTGGTTTAACATCCCATTTTATGGAAGGCACCACCAACAATATAGCAATGTTACAGTAATTCACTGAACTGTCAGACTCAGTTATTTGCTTACATCCTGGAGAGGTACTTCAACACACACCCTTCTGAATTTGGTGGTAAGATTACTATCTGCTGAGCCCAGTGTATTACCTTTCAGGTAAGCTGTCACTGTCCATTGTGTGCTATGCTACACAATGGGCTACATTCAATATACCTCCTTTGTAATAGAAGTCAAATTGTCACCCTTAAAGTTAAGAACTCGTGACTGCTTATAAACAACTCAAAATTATATTCAAGTCCTTTTTTCATAATTTTCAACTTGATTTAGATATATCTTGTACAGTTGAGAGACATTTGAGAGGAGGCAGTTAGTTTCTTATTGTTTATTGTGGTTGCTAGTCAGGACTGGTGAGAAAAGTCATATGTTTACAGAATGTTTAAATGATGGAAATTTATGAAAGCCAAGCAAAACTTTGCCTATGACAACAGTGAACAATTTGTTATTTTTATAACAGTGGCTATTAAAAATAGCTGTTAGGAACAAAACTAGTTTTACTGTTTTTGCTAACCTTGTTGGTAATATATCTTTGTCAGTGAAATGTGTATTTGCCTTTTGAGGATGCATTTGTGTGCCATTTACATGGGGGTCAATCTAATTAAGTCATCTTGTTTAATTCAACATTGTTTGTCCTGTCCTGAAGACAACAGAAGTAAAATTTGCTGTTCAAATGAACTCTTGATTTGTCAAGCATGTGATAGGCTGTTCAGCAAGCCTCTTGTACTCTTTGACTTTTTGCCACTCATATTCCTGAATCAAAGTTTTACATTGAGTAGATTTGATAATCCAATGAAACTTAAAATTATGTAGGTGATTTATTGTAGGCCTCCCAACTATATATTTGTGTATTGAAGTATAGTTTCAACAGAATTCTTTCAAAAATAGGGGCCACTGTTTAAGGAAGGTGGTAAAGAGAAGCCAGGGAACTATAGATCGGTGAGCCTGACATCAGTGGTGGGCAAATCATTGGAAGGAATCCTGAGGGATAGGATTTACATATATTTGGAAGAGCAGGGACTGATTAGGGATAGTCAACATGGCTGTGTGTGTGTGGGAAAGAATGTCTCACTAACCTATAGAACAGTACAAGCCCTATTGATTGTTGCTTCTTCAAAAACAAAGAGGATTGATGAGGGCAGAATGGTGGACGTAATCTATATGGATTTCAGTAAGGTGTTTGACAAGGTTCCTCACGGTAGACTGGTTAGCAAGGTGAGATCTCATGGAATACAGGGAGAACTAGCTATTTGGATAAAGAACTGGCTCAAAGGTAGAAGACAGAGGGTGGTGATGGAGAGTTGTTTTTCAGGTTGGAGGCCTGTGACCAGTGGAGTGCCACAAGGATCGGTGCTGGGTCCACTGCTTTTTGTCATTTATAAATGATTTGGATGTGAACATACAAACTATATCTATGTTTGCAGATGACACCAAAATTGCAGATGTAGTGGACATCGAAGAACGTTACTTCTGAGTACTTGATCAGACGGACCATTTGGCCGAAGAGTTTAATTTAGAAAATGAGGTACTGCATTTTGGAAAGGCAAATCCGAGCAGGACTTATACACTTAATGGTAAGGTCCTGTGAAGTGTTGCTGAACAACGGTACCTTGGAGTGCATGTTCATAGTTCCTTGAATGTGGAGTCTCAGGTAGATAGGATAGTGAAGAAGGCATTTGGTATGCTTTCCTTTATTGGTCAGAGCATCAGGTATAGGAGATGGGAGGTCATGTTGCAGCTGTACAGGACATTGGTTAGGCCACTTTTGGAATATTGCATGCAGTTCTGGTTTCCCTCCTTTTGGAAGGATGATGTGAAACTTGAAAGAGTTCAGAAAAGATTTACAAGGATGTTGCCAGCGTTGGAGGGTTTGAAGTTTAGGGAGAAGTTGAATAGGCTGGGGCTTTTTTCTCTGGAGCATCTGAGGCTGAGGGCTGACCTTATAGAGGTTTATAAAATCATGAGGGTCATGAATGGGATGTATAGGCAAGGTCTTTTCTCTGGGGTAGGGGAGTCCACAAGTAGATGACATAGGTTTACGATTCAGAGATGCCGGTGTTGGACTGGGGTGTACAAATTTAAAAATCACACAACACCAGGTTATAGTCCAACAGGTTTAATTGGAAGCACACTAGCTTTCGGAGCGACACTCCTTCATCAGGTGATGAAGGAGCGACGCTCTGAAAGCTAGTGTGCTTCCAATTAAACCTGTTGGACTATAACCTGGTTTTGTGTGATTTTTAGGTTTACGGTGAGAGGGGAAAGATTTAAGGGACCTAAGGGGTAACCTTTTCACATAGGGTGGTGCATGTATGGAATGAGCTGCCAGCGGAAGTGGTGAAGGCTATTACAATTACAACATTTAAAAGACATCTGGAGGGATATGGGCCAAGTGCTGGTAAATAGGACTAGATTAGGTTAGAATATCTGGTCAGCATGGACGAGTTGGACCACTGACTCATTGTTCATATGGACTTGAAATGTCAAACTGTATATGAGTTACATAACAACATAATTTTTAAAAGAATTTAAATTCTTCATGTCTATCTGTTTATGTTCTTATTTTTAAACTTTCCTGCTGTTTATTTACATTGGTAGTACATTGTGGCTACAGAACACTTGTTAAATGCTGTTAACATAGTCAGCGCATAGCACATGTTGTTAATCTGTCTCTTCACCTAGAACTGAGACACTTGCACTGTTGCTGTTGGTTTTGCCGAGAACTGACAAACTATTCAAGTCTAATCTTTTTACAAATTTCCTGGTTACTCTTTAAGAACCATGTTTTTAAGGCTAGCAGTTTGATAGCGACTTTGACATGAGGTTGGATAGCCTTAGTCCATTATCCAGTGGTTCCTTAACTCAAAGTCCTACGCCGTGAAAGAGTAAGAAGAGAATGTGTGTTGGATCATGTCGTAGCTCATTCAGGAGTACATGGTACTAATCTTGAATATGAAGAGCTGGGGAAAAAAAATCTGTTACCAAAGTTGATGTCCATTTGGAGCTGAAACATTTCAGTCTCAAATACAGCTCGATTTTGACCGTAGCACACTAAAACTCATGAGATCTTTGCAGAGCCTCAATATGGTTGGCCACATCATTTTCCAATGGCCCTGATAATCCAGTTCAAATGGACTTTTCTCTCCTGGTTTCATTTTTACCTATGCTGTTGCCAGGTTATGTTATCGCTTTCATCCTCCACTTCATTACTTCAAGTCCCAAAGTCTGTTCTTAACTGTAGACTTCCTCTCCATGTTATTCCTTGACTCTATTGCCATGGGTGTGCAGTTTTCTCCCATGTGCGCACTAATGATACATAGCTCTACCCCTTTACCTTCATTACCTGTATTGTTAGGTCACTTGTGTGACACCTCTCCTTGGAGGAGTCTCTCTGTGTTCTATTTTATCTCTGTTGGTAGAGTGGAGTTTTTGTTGTTTTGGATCTCCTTATCTAAGGAAAGATATTTTGGCATTGAAGGAAATCCAGAAACTGTTTGCCAGACTAATATCAGGTCATGAGGGACTGTCTGATGAGGAGAAGTTGAGTAGGTTGGGCTTGTATTCATTGGAATTCAAAAGCATGAGAGGCAGTCTTACTGAAATATACAAGACTCTTAAGGGACTTGACATCTGAAGATGCAGAAAGGTGGTTTCCCTTGTTGGAGAGTCTAGAACCAGTGGGTATCGTCTTGGAATAAGAGGCTGCACATTTAAGTCAGAGATATGGAGTTTCTTCTTTGAGGATGGTGAATCTGTGGAATTCTTCATTATGGAGGGCTTTCAAAGCCAGGTTGTTAAGCATATTCAAAGCTGAGTTTGATGTTTAATCAGTAAAGGAGTTGAGGGTTATGGGCAAAAAGCAGGAAAGTGGAGTTGAGGATTATCAGCCATGATCTTATTGAATAGTAGAGCAGGCTCGATGGGTGAATGACCACCTTCTGTCCTGTATCTTATGGTCTTATTGTGAATTACTGTCTCACTACTTGGTTGCAAGTCTACCACATCGGTATTGCTGGAGACATTTGGGTAGAAATGCTGTCATTATAATGCTGCCGTCTACTCCTATAAAAGCAGACTTGAAGTTCACTGAAAACTGAACAAGTTTTAATTCCTTTATTTGGTCGTCACAGTTTCAGTGGCAGGGGTTTTACGTTAGTTGACAAAGCATGTTCTGGACATGTTTATTTTTAAATTTTCGTAGACTGAAACATTTTAATGGTGAGTTTTTATGAGTAAATGGTTTATTCTGCTTTTTCAGATTTATAAACACATGTTTTTGACTTGCTTTAGATCTTCTAATTCTGTGGTAATACAATGTAAAGATAACGTAAATCCGTAGATTTACCAATTTTTTTTTCACTGGTTTCATTTAGAAATTACTCAGTAACAGTAAGTACATGTACTTTAGGAAAGACTATTTATTCATAGTCTTGGGAAGGTCATTCATTTCTGATGTTTTGCTTTATCAGTTCACTAATGATTTCCTTTGGTGTTGTTGGGACATGCAGCCACTGTGGAAAAATGTAACTGATGAAGGATTCTAAAATTAGAAAATATAATGTAAGGAGTACCTGTTAAAATGCTGATACATGGAGACTTTTATTTGTTCGTCAATTGTGAACCTTGCTGGCAAAGCCAATGTTTATTTTCTATCTGTTATTGCCCTTGGCGGTGAATGGGCTTCTAGGTCAGTGTAGTCTGTGTGGTAAAGATCTTTCCACAGTGCTGCTATTTTGCAAGTTTGAAGGTTTTGAAGTAATATGTGTATTTCAGAGTCAGGACATTGGCACCATGTGCAAGTACCACTTGCTTAAGCCAAATTCTAATTTATTGATGCTGTTCTTGTGTTGATGAAGAAGCTTGATTTAAATGCTCAAGAAATTAATTTTTTTTGTAATTTTGGTACAAATAAACATGAAACAATTATTATTGTAATTATAAACCAGGCAAGTAAGATGTATTCTGTAATTCTTTGACTTGCACCTCCCAGATTTTGAGGACTTGGATGGTGAGTTACATGCTGTAGTCTTACCAGCCTTTTGAATTGCCTGTAGCCACCAGGTCAGTTTCTAGTCACCATTATTTTCCATATTATTCATCGATCAGAATGCATTGAACAACAAGGGGAGGTGATTAGCTTCTCTCTTGGTGCAGGTGGTTATTGTTAGACACTTGTGCAGCACTGTCACTTATTGATGTAACCTTGGATATTGTCCAGACTTTACAGCATGTTGACATGGACGACTTCAGTATCTGAGCAGTTGTGAGTAGATTGACGTGTAATTATTATTTGAAGATCCCACTTCTGGCCTTATGTCAGAGGGAAGTTCATTGAAGCAGCTGAAGATTATTTGACCTAGCTGACTAATCTGAGGAACTCCTGCAGTGATGTTTTGGAGCAATGATGAGCGATGTCCAACAACCACAACAATTTTCCCTCGCGCTGGGTCTGATTCTAACTGTTGGAGAGTTTTCTCCTCTATCCTGCTGACCGTGTTTACTTTATACAAAAGGCTACAACAGAAAGCTAGTACAATGGAGGAAATATTTGGGCTTAAAACTACTATTTGAATGATGTCAGAATGTTAAGTACTTGATGAGAACTTTGCTTGTGAGTAGAGTTTTTTTAAAATGTTCAAAATTTTACATTATACCTGTGCTGCTGAGAATTGAGAGCCTGTTTGCTGCATTTCTGTTAATTTTAGAGGAAAGTTGTGCCTCAATTAGATGAGAGAAAAATAATGCTGAAATCTTATCTACCTAAAGTAAAATCAGTGATCGATCTATTAATGCATTAACACTGATGATTCATATATACTGGAAAGTCCAGCTTTATAATGGCACAGCACAGTCAGAGTATGTTCATTTAATGTTTGGAAACTTGCTCTGAGGAATTAATCATTTTGAAGAGGTTCCTTTCAGATTTTCTCCATCTATAATATGATGGACAGTATATATACTTTTCAGAAAACACACTATAAATAATTTTAAAAGTTTTCCTTTTTACAGAAATTGTATATCAGTTTTTTGGACTTTGGCCATGTCATAGTGTCTATTTGATGTAGAGAGAAAGTGAAGACTGCAGATGCTGGAGATCAGTCGAAAAGTGTAGCGCTGGAAATGAAGGGCTTATGCCCAAAACATGACTCTCCTGCTGCTTGGATGCTGCCTAACCTGCTGTGCTTTTCCAGCACCACGCTTTTTGACTCTGTCTATTTGATGGAGGGGTTAGAAGGTTGGGT
>NC_057712.1:127932426-127966397 GCF_004010195.1 Chiloscyllium plagiosum
GTAAATCTCCTCTGCTCCTTTTCCAATGCTTCCACATCCTTCCCGAAATATGGGGACCAGAACTGTACACAATATTCCAAGTGTGGCCGCACCAGCATTTTGTATAATTGCAGCATGATATTGTGGCTCTGGAACTCAATCCCTCTACCAATCAAACCTAACACAGTGTATGCCTTCTAAACAGCACTATCCACCTGGGTGGCAACTTTCAGGGATCTATGTACATGGACTCCAAGATCCCGCTACACATCTACACTACCAAGAATCTTTCCATTGACCCAGTACTCTGCCTTCCTGTCATTCTTCCCAAAGTGTATCACCTCATAATTAGCTGCATTGAACTCCATTTGCCACCTCTCAGCCCAATTCTGCACTTTATCCAAGACCCCCTGCAATCTGTAACATTCTTCCACACTGTCCACTACTTCACCGACTTTAGTGTCGTCTGCAAATTTACTAATCCATCCACCTATGCCTGCGTCTAAGTCATTTATGAAAATGACAAACAGCAGTGGTCCCAAAACAGACCCTTGTGGCACACCACTAGTAACTGGACTCCAAGCTGAATATTTTCCATCAACCACCACTCGCTGCCTTCTTTCAGAAAGCCAGTTTCTAATCCAAACTGCTAAATCAACCTCAATTCCATGCCTCTGCATTTTCTCCAACCACTTACCATGTGGAACCTTATCAAAGGCTTTACTGAAGTCCATGTATATCATCTTGCGCCCACACCTCCCCCCTTACTTCCCTCCAAAGCCCCAAGGGATACTTCCACATCCTCCACAAATTCACCTGCACCTCCACACACATCATTTATTGCATCCGCTGCACCCGATATTGCCTCCTCTACATTGGGGAGACAGACCGCCTACTTGCGGAACGTTTCAGAGAACACCTCTGGGAAACCCAGACAAACCAACCCAACCACCCGTGGCTCAACACTTCAACTCCCACTCCCACTCCACCAAGGACATCCACCTTGGACTCCTCCATCACCAGACCATAGCAACACGACGGTTGGAGGAAGAGCGCCTCATCTTCCGCCTAGGAACCCTCCAACCACAAGGGATGAACTCAGATTTCTCCAGTTTCCTCATCTCCCCACCCCCCACCTTGTCTTTTTACTCAGCGAGTTGTGAGTTCATGGAATGCCCTGCCAGTAGCAGTGGTGGACTCTCCCTCATTATGGGCATTTAAGTGGGTATTGGATAGGCATATGGAGGATAGTGGGCTAGTGTAGGTTAGGTGGGCTTGGATCGGCGCAACATCGAGGGCCGAAGGGCCTGTACTGCGCTGTATTCTTCTATGTTCTATATCAAACTCATTCCAGCAAGTGTTTGTTTTTAAGAAATTAATTTCCAGGATTCCTCATTCTGAAGATTTGGTAGTCCTGTTGGCTACAAAATATTGTCAAAATGTAAAGAAGATTTTTTGACTATTTATTATGAAAGAACTGGGATCACGACTTAAAATTTCCAGCAATCTGTATTGGAAAGAAAAAGTTGTTGTTTTGCTTTGACCTGGAGTGTCACAGCTTTTCTGACTGAGTAGCCTTTAACCATCAAGCGCTACAGGTCATGATGAACGATTGTCCAAAAATGATCCATTTTGTTTTAAAACAAATATTGTTATCCATTGTGTGTTGCATTATTCTACTTTGACCTATCATGTCAGTAGGTTCGCAGAGAGGTCAATAATAGTAAAAGAGCTTTCAGAGTAATACTATAATGTGCATCAAAATATGGTGCAACACTAATGGAAAGTGAAGGTAAAATCAATGTACTAAACAATGTTGAGTGAAGAAAGTGTTTTTTTTGATGAAACGCTTTTTATGGTTTGTATTTATGTTCCTGCTGAGGGTGAAGTTACTATAACCCTGGATGAGTTCTTCGATTTTAAATGATAACTGTACGACAGAAGTGCTGAATCTCTGACTATCTTCCTTGAATGTTGGCTTTGTTTCTGCTCAGAATAATGTTTAAACTTTTTTATTTTGATAAAATGTTAGAATTTAAAGTTGTTATGCCTTCTGCAAACACTTTGAAATTGACATATTTGTATATTATTGGTAATGTCTTTTACCTGTTGAGTTTGCTTTTAAAAATAAAAAGCCTAAGTAAGAGGAGTAGGCTTGAGTATTTGAGTCTGTCGTGCTGATAGTAAGATAATGGTGGTTATCAACTTCAACTCCCCTTTCTCGCCTGATCTTTATAACCCTTTGATTCTTGAAAATCCAGAAATCTTCAGTTTCAGTATTGAATATAGTCACTGACTGGATATTTGCACCTCCTGATAATTTATAATAATCACAACTTTGTGAGAGAAATGGGAGAGACAATAGCATTGTGGTATTGTCACTGGGCTATTATCCAGAAACTTGGCTTCAAATCCTAACATGACAGATGGTGGTGATTTCAGGAGTCTGAAGATGACCAGAAAACCATTGTTGATTGTTACAAAAACCCATCAGGACCACTCATGTTCTCCAGGGAAAGAATCTCCTGGGCTGGGCTAGTCTGGTGTGGTCGAGCCTGCATGTGACTCCAAGACAACACAAATGTGGAAAATCTTAATAGCCCTCTGATACAACAAATTAAATGATTCATTTGTATCAAACTGCCAATAGGAAATCCTGTTTCAGTCTAAAACAGTTAACCCCTTATCTGAGCCACTTGGTTCCAGACGCTACCAGTGATGCAACATCTCAGGATCCATCTTCCATTTAAGAGAAAAAGAGAGTTACTGCTTCGAGTTGAAGATCATTATTCAAAATCCAAAATGGCTGAGGATTTAAAACATTTTCTGTTGTTCTCTAAGATTTCCAGCATCTGCGTTGTTTGTTCTTGTTTCCTTCAGAACTTTTAATTAGATCACTTGCCTGTCTTGAGCAGAGCTGGTCCAATCTACTTGGTCTTTCCTTTTTAACAGGATAATCCTTTGGAATAAATTCAGTGACCATTCTGTCTGGTAATCTCTGTCTGTGCTCGTTTATTAACCCCAAAGCAATGAGCCCTTACCTTCTGCAACAACGTTTCATGTGACACCTTATTACATACCTTTTGAAAATCCAAATGCATTTCCTGGTTCCCCTCTACCTGCGTTTATTTATCTTGTTAGTTGCATTCTTAAAAAAGAAATGTGTCCAGTTATCACTTCTTTCTAAGAAATTTCAATATTTGTTGGCTGAACAAATATTCCATTTTAATTCTCTTCTAATATAAGATATACTGGCATTAGAGGGAGTCCAGTAAGATTCACTGGGCTGGTACCAGATAGAGAAGGATCTTCTTTTGAGATGTTGAATATATTGGGTCTATAGTCATTGAAATATAGAAGCATGAGAGGCAATCTTATTGAAGCATATAAAATTTTTAGAGGACTTGAATGTCTGTTTCCTATGGGACGATTGAGGAGGGTAGTGTATAATCTTAAACATGTGGAGGTCCTGGTGTTAGACTGGGGTGAACAAAGTTATAAATTATGCAACACCAGATTGTAGTCCAACAGGTTTATTTTGAAGTGCAAGCTTTCGGAGTGCAGCCCCTTTGTCAGGTAGTGAGCTGTGTGATTTTTAACATAATCTTAGAACAAGGTGCATATTTAAGACAGGGATGAGGAGGACTTTCTTCTCTGTGGGTCGTGAATCTGTGGAATTCTTGACCACAGAGACACTGTCGAGGTGAGGTTGTAAGGTGTTTTCAAGGGTGAGCGAGATTTTTAATCAATAAGGGAGTCAAAGGCTATGGGGGGAAAGGACAGGAAAGTGGAGCTGAGGATTATCTTAGCTTTGACCTCGTTGAATGGCCTACTTTTATTTTAATGATCTTACTAATATCTAGATCAATAAAGATAATATTTATTATACACCTTTCAATTGCATCACATCACGAATGAATTATTAAAAAATAAAGTGACTGTGCCATCTCCAGCCAGGAATTTAAGGGTTTCCAGTCGTCACCAAAATTATTTGCTTTCATGACATTTCTGCCCCCTAATCTTCCAGAATCCTCATTGATACTGAAACCCTGAAATATGGTATGGTTCATACCTGAGCATCTTCCTTGCATGAACTTAACTGTAATTAACTGTCCAACTTTCCTCAAAATGCTCAGCATTATGTTTCATGCAAATCCTATTTATGCCACCTTAAACCTGTCTTAAGAATACTGGCTTTTCAACTTAATCAAATCCTATTTCATTATGTTTACCATCTTTTGCACCTATTACTTTATGCTTTACTACCATATCCAGTTTTGGCTTTGATGTCTAAACTATGCTCTTCCTCCATATTTCCTTTGATTTCCTCTCCTGATCCTCCAAGTCCTCCTTGAAATCAACTCTTTTTACTATGTCTGTGCTTACTATCTCTGACATAATGAATGTATGATTTAGGACCTGGATTGGACCATCAGGCCCTGTGGGTTTTCTCTACCATTCATAAAATTTTGGTTAAACTGACTAATGTACCTCCTCTCTATAACCTTTCATCCCATTGTTAATCAAGAATCCATCTACCTCTTCTTCATTAAAAGATTCAAAGACCGTGTTTCCACCATCTTTTTAAAGAAAGGAAGATCCTCTGAGAAGAAAACAAAACCCTCATTTGTGCCTTAAAAATAAAAGTTACCCATTTAAATGCTGACCTGTAGTTTTAGAATCTCCTCAAAGACTAAACATACTATCTACGTACACCCTGTCCAATCCCCTCAAGATTGTGTATGTTTCAATCAGGTTACTTCCAACTCTTCGAAATTCCATTTGATAGAAGTGCAGCCTATTCAACCTTTCCTCTTATGACAGCCCATCCATTCCAGGAGAATTCAACCCTCTCTGAATTGCTTTCAGTGCATTTACACCTTAAAGAAAGAGACCAGTACTGTACACAGTACACCAGATGTGATCTCGCTAGTGCTCTATGTAACTGAAGCATAATGTCCCTGCTTCATTATTCAATTCCCTTGCAACAGATGATAACATTCTTTTAGCTACCCTAATTACTTGTTATACCTGCATTCTACCTGTTTGCACTTTATGCACGAGAGCACCCAGATCCCTCTGCATCTGAGAGCTGTGCAATCTTTTGTGATTAAGTTAACATGCTTTTCTTTATTCTTGTCACAACACTTTCAAATATTCTCACATTGTATTGAATTTACCAGGTCTTTACCAACTCCATTTATCTATTTCTATTCCTTTATAGCTGTCTTATGTCATTTTCACAACTCACTTTCTGACTGTTTCTTTATCTCATCAGAAAATTTACCACCCATGCCTTTGGTGAGAATGTGTACAGGGTATAAGCAGGCAGGGAAAGAGTTTTGTGAAACAAGAGGTTCAGCTGAGCATAACTCAGATCAGTTAAGAACTTGCAGTTAACAATGGGGTGCTGGAGGCAAGGGTGATGGGTTAACAGGGTGGAAAAGCAGTCATCATGTAAAGCCATTTAACAATATTGGAAGCATTCAGTATGCAAGGTCAGCTGACAAGAGGAAAGTATCCTTTGTATGAGTCCAGTTGACAACGTTAAGAACATTCATTTACAACAGTAAAAGGTTGGTCTCTGTTATTGATAATTGTTGATTGTAATGGTCACCCAATTAATATGTATTGCCTTATCTGGATGCTTCTTCCTGTAAAATGACTATATGGTTCAATGAAAAACTATTGTTCCAGAGAAGACCATGAACTCCTGTCTCTGTGCACATGGGCGATTGTTCTCTCTCTCTCTCTCACTCCAGAGGCCAGAATAAAGATGGAGGTAAAATTTATACTGTGTCTGAGCATTTTGCTTCGACTGAGGCAGGGAAACAGAATGATGATATCGGTTCCTTCAAATCATTTGTATAAATTGTAAAAAGTTGAGGTCATGCTCTGGTCCATGTGGCTCATCACTCATTGCACCTCGCCAACATAAAAAGTCATTTTATGTGTACTGTCCACTTCCTGTTAGTCAATATATATCCGTGCCAATATGTTTATCACTTACTCCATGAGCTGTTTTATTTTCTGCACTGATGTTTGATGTGACACCTTGCCTCCTATTTCTAGTTGGTTCTGTTTCTATAAACTGTGGAGTGTTTTGAGATGTTATGTTAAAAGTTTTCTAAAAATGCATATTTTTGAAAAGTAATGGCAGGTTGATACCTGGCAGTCAGAAATGAGTTACACTGCCAGCAGGAAGGGAGCCAGCAATTGTCCTGTCTTGCTCTGAGGAATTTGAGGTTAATTTCCTCATCTTTCCTGAATGTGATCAATTAAGCAGGCATTGAACCTGAAGATCTTGATTTGTGCCTCCAGGAAAGTTCCAGGTTCAATGGCAAATTAGTTAATCGACATGAAAGCAACATATTTCCCAATTAAACTCTTGAACAGTTCTCAAGGCGACATTTAGCATGCGCCAAGATGGTAGTTTTTACTTGTCGTGAAACAGCTTACATTAGATGGATCGTACAGTCATTGGTATAAAGGATGTTGGATGATATTTGAAAAAGTGACTTTGAAAAGTGGATATAGATCGGTTAGGTGTGCAGGCCAAAATGTAGCAGATAGAGTCTAACATGGATAAGTGAGGTGTCATTATTGTTGGTTGGAAAAATGTGAAGACAACCAATTATCTAAATGGGGAGAGACTTTGGAGAACTCTGGTGCAAAGGACTTTGGATGCCCTAGTTCATGAGTCACAGAAGACTAGTATGTAGGTACAGCAGATAATCAAGAATGTTTATATAGCTAAAGGAATAGAATAAAAAGGTAAGGAAGTATTGTTACAACTATACAAAGCATTGTTGAGGCTTATACTTTGGAATTTAGAAGAATGAGGGGTGAATAAATTGAGATATTCCAAGATGATAAAAGGTACGGATAAAACAGACGTGGAGCGCATGCTTCCTCTTGTGGAGCATTCTAGGATGAGAGGTTATAGTCTTAGGATAAGGGGTAGCAAATTTAAAATAGTTGAAGGTAAACTACTTCTCCCAAGGGTTGTGAATTTATGGAATTGACTACCCAACAGTGCAGTCGATGCTGGCACAGTGAGTAAATTCAAGTAGGAGTTAAACAGATTTTTAATTGGTAATAGATTGAAGGGATATGGAGAGAAGGCAGGAAAATGGGGGTGAGTAGCATATCAGCCATGATCAAATGACTGAGCAGACTTGATGGGCCGTATAGTCTAGTTCTCCTCTTGCATCTTACGAATGTTGAAATTGAATTGTCTGCAAACATTATAAGTTAAATGAGGGGTTTTGCCGAACTCTGATTCGTTTGGTTGTTAGGCAGATAAACGGTCTTTAAAAGATATATTGAGGCATTTGATCTCCCAATCATGTAAATGAAGTAACAACCATTGTCTCCAGTCTGCAAGCCTGTCTCTGAGAGTTAATTTCTTTCTCTTCTATTTCAGTCTTCTTTGCTTTGATTATAAAGATGTTTAATCCCTTTAGGCTGAATTTTCTTTTCATGGCACATACACATTCCTGATGAAGGGCTTTTGCCCGAAATGTTGATTTTCCTCCCCCCTCCTCGGATGCTGCCTGACCAGCTGTGCTTTTCCAGCACCACACTTTCCGACTCTGATTTCCAGCATCTGCAGTCCTCACTTTCTCCCACATACATGATAGGTTGAATAGCCTCTTTGTGATTCAATTTCATTTAAAACTTTTCAGACAGTGAAGCTATTAATTAATTTGTATCCATACGAAGCAAAACCTGAACAGAATGCAGGCTTGGGTACGAAAGCATAATGTGGGGAAGAGTCCGCCAACACCACCTGTTGACATTTAACCGAATTAAATGAGAGATGATGCACCGAAGAAGAACGAACAAGGGTTAACTATGAATGCCAGGACATTAGGAAGCTCAGAGGAACAGACAGATCTTTGGGTGTTCAAGATTACTGAAGGTGGCAGGACGGGTTAATAAAGTAGTTAGGAAGGCATGCAGGATACCTGCCTTTATCAGTCAAGGTGTAGATTATAAGAGCAGGGAGTCTATGCTGTGTAGAACTTTGGTTACGCCACAGCTGGAGTACTGTGTGCAATTCTGGTTGTCACACTGGGAATGCTGCGATTACACTGGAGAGAGGTGTAGAACAGATTGACCAGATGGTCCATGAATGGAGCATTTCAGGTTCAAAGAGATGCTGGAAAAGCTCGGGTTGTTTTCTTAGACACTGAGAAAGTTGAGAGGTGTATCAGATTGAGGAGCGTGGCTAGGGTGAATGCAACTGATTCTTTTAGTTGAAGTGCCAATGACAAGGGGACACACTTTTAAAATGAAAGGCAGGACATTGAGTGGGGATTTCAGGAAAAGAGTTTTTGCTGGAGGGTGGTGGGGGTCTGGAATGAGGGTAATTGAGGTGGGCACCCTCAACTTTTTAAACGAATCTTGAGCACTTAAAAGTCTCATTCAAGGCGACAGGCCTACTGTAGGCAGTAGTCTATTTTTGGCAGTACAGACCTGATGGGCCAATGGGCCTCTTTTGTATTCAGTGCTTCTTATGATACTATTTCTGAGTCTGTACAGTCACTCATCAGAAACTGGAATGGGTCAGTCATATAAATACTGTGACTAAAACAGCATGTCAAATGGGAATTCTAGTAACTAGCTTCCTGGTTCCCTAAGCCTTTCCCCAATCAAGCCATAATTCAAGGGTTGTGATGGAATTGTTCTAGAGCACAGTAATATAAACGAAATGTTGGCACGGTCCATGGCCTTAGCTGAATTCATTGTGCTTAGCTGTTTTTTGATATCTGGAGGGATGAAACAAATTGTCCAGAGTCTGGTTTCTGTATTGGCGGTGACCTTGGCAGGAAGCAGAGAGAGAGATTGTCTACTTGTTATTTCAACTGAATAAGAGTTATACAGTGCATTATGCAAATTATGAAAAAATCTGCTCTAAAGTAATTGAATCCTGATTAATCCATAACCAGGTTGGTCTAATTTTTGCATAAATCATGGCTGTCCTGAAATGTGAATTTTTGGTTCATCAAATTGGGCTGTTCAATGTTTTGTGTCCCCTCTCTATAAGCAGTGTGTGCTATATGGGGCAGTGGTAGTGTCCCTACCTCTGATTCAAGAGGCCTAGGTTCAAGTTCTGCCTGCTCTGCAGGTGTGTCATATCATCTCTGAAAAGGTTGATGAGATTTTTTTTTGTAGTATTCACTTGGGGAAAGAGTATTTTAATTAGGCTAGCCAGTAGGTGATTCCTTAATCTGAAATGGGTGAGTATGCAGAGAGAATTGTCTGAAAAATCTGCAGTGTGTGCTTTTATGCTTTGTGTTTTATAACCCTTGAGATAGATTAAAATTGTTTTGACAAATATTAATTTTCCTTTAAGGAGACTGGTGCTTTTAAGAGCTGAACAAGATGCAGAGGTTTTGACACCAAATCTTTCAATAATAAAAGTTGTACATTTAACACCCTGTGGAAAGATGATTGCAAGTGTTCTGTTTATTTCAGATTTAGATTCAGATTGACTTTGTTCTGGTTTTCTAATTGTTGTTCAGAAACAGAAACCTATATCAATCACACTTGGATTTGGTCTTTTTGATAGTCTTTATCATAACACTATCAATTTTGGGGATCTTAACCAGCGTTGCATTATTCAGTAATAATAATAGACTGAAGGTGCCATTACGAAGACATGGTTACAAGGAGATCCGAACTGGGAGCTTAATTTTTTTTTAAACTAGTGTGGAATGTGGGCATTGCTGGCTTTCTACATTTATTGCCTGTCCCTAATTGCACTGAGAAGGCGGAGGTGAGCTGCTGCCCTGAACTACTGCTGCCCTCCTGCTGTGGGTTGACTCTCAATGTCCTTACGGAAGGAATTCCAGGATTTTGGCCCAGCAACAGTGAAGGAACAGTGATATATTTCCAAGTTGAGATGATGAGTGGCTTAGAGGGAAAGTTGAAGGTGGCGGTGTTCCCACATATCTGCTGCCCTTGTACTTTTAGATTGAAGTGGTCATGGGTTTGGAAGATGCTGTCTGAGGACGTTTGAATTTCTGCAGTGCATTTTGTAGGTGGTGGTGGCAGTAATAGTAGTAACTGAGCGTCTCTGGTGTAGGGAGTAGGTGCTTGTGGATGTAGTGCCAATTAAGCAGGCTGCTTGTGTTGAATCTGCACTCATCCAGACATCTGGGGAGTATTCCATAACACTCTGACTTGTGCCTTGTAGATGGTGGACAGTCACGAGGTGAGTTACTCAGCACAGTAGCTCAGTGGTTAGCACTGCAGCCTCTTAGCACTGGGGACCTAGGTTTGACTCCAGCTTTAGACAACTAGTTGTGTGGAGTTTGTACATTCTCCCCATGTCTGCGTGGGTTTCCTCCCACGGTCCAAAGATGTGCAGGTTAGGTGGCTTAGCTTTGCTAAAAGAATTGCCCATAGTGTCCAGGGGTGTGCAGCCATGGTGAATGCAGGGTTATAGGGGTAGGGTAGGGAGTTGTGTCTGGGTGGGATGCTCTTCGGAGAATCGGTGTGGACTCTATGGGCAAGATGGCCTACTTCCACTTTGTAGATATTCTGTAATACTTACCACAGTATTCTTAGCCTCTGACCAGCATTTGTAGAGATGGTGTGTGTATGGTGGGTCCAGTTGAATTTCTGGAAAATGATAACCCCCAGGATGTCATTAGTGGGGTATTCAGTGATGGTAACACCATTGATTGTAAAGGGGCAGTGGTTAGATGGTCTCTCTTATTGGTGGTGGTTATAGCCTGGCATATGTGTGGTGCGAAGCCCAAACCCAGATCTTGTTGCATTTGAACATGGACTGCTTTTGGTATCCGAGGAGTTGTGAATGGTGCTGAACATTGTACAATCATTGGCGAACATCCCCACTTCTTGCGTTATGATAGAGGGAGGATCATTGATGAAGCAGCTGAAGATAGTTGGGCCTAGAACACTATCCTGAGGAACACTTGCACAGATGTCCTGGAGCTGAGATGACTGGCCTTCAACAACCACAGCCATCTTCCTGTGTGTCTTCCAACCACTGGTTTTGCTGGGCTCCTTGATGCCATAGTCAGTCAAATGCAGCCTTGATGTCAAGGGCTGTCACTCTCACCTCACCTCTGGAATTCAACTCCTTTGTCCAAATTTCAACCAAAGCTGTAATGAGGTCAATATTCAGGGATATTTGATTGCTCAAAGACAAGAAGGAAGAAAAATAAGGTAGTGTAGCACTGTTAATAGGAGATTAAATGAGGGCAGCTGTGAGAGGTAATCTAGGCTGAGATGGTGTAGATTCTGGATTAGTGGTGCTGGAAGAGCGCAGCAGTTCAGGCAACATTCGAGGAGCAGTAAAATCGACGTTTCAGGCAAAAGCCCTAGAGTCCATTTGGGTGGAGGTTAAAAAAAAATCAAGGAAGTAAAGATTTTGGTAGCAGTAGGGTGTAGACCCTCAAACAGTAGCCACACTGAAGGAAAGGATATAAATCAACAAATAATAGGAGCATACAGGTCATTCTGCTATAACACCTGTTTTGTTAACACATTCATTGTAATACAATTGATGAAATGGGGACATAGTTTATAAAGTGCGAACTTTTAAAACTTGTGTTGGCTGTAACGCGGTTACATTGCCAATACTTTAAGTGTTGTTTCGAAAGTGCAGTTTTTCTGTAATGCAGGCTTGCACAAGAAAGCATCCATCGGGTTATGGAAGAACTACCAGTGTCAAAAGATTAAAGCAATAATTATAAGTGACTTGAATTTTTTTGTATTTACTTGTGGAATGTGGGCATTGCTGACTGGGCAGCATTTATTCCTGGTCCTAGATCAGACTAGGTTCCCTACAGTATGGAGACAGGCTATTTGGCCCAAGAAGTCCACACCAACATTTAAAAGACATTTGGTGAGATGCATGAATAGGAAAGGTATAGAGTGATGTGTGCCAAATGCAGGCAAATGGGGCTAGTTTAGTTTTGGAAACCAGATTGACTGCATGAGTTGGGCCAAAGGGTCTGTTTCCATGCTGTATGATTCTGACTCTATGAAACTGAAGTGAACCAGCCGTATAAATATTGAGCCTTAAAGAGCAGATCGGAGGCGAGAAATCCTGCAGTGAGTTACTCTCGTCAGTCTCCTGTCCACCATTGAAAAAGCAGAAGTTTGACTGGGTGAGTGCAGTCTCAAAACAGCCTGCATAAGTGATATCACAATGTCACAGCAAGATGCTCTGCAGTAACTCACCATCCTTTCTTTGGCATCATCTTTCACGAACCTCTACCAGCAAAAAGGACAGGGATAACAGATACATTGGCACACCACCAACTGCAGTTTCTCTTCCAAGCCACTTGTCATCATTGGAGCTAAATTGCTGTTACTTCACAGTTGAGGGGTCACAATCCTGATGTGCCTACAGGCCTGCAGCAGTTCAAGAATACTGCCACATTCTCCAGGGCAATCATGGACTAGCAATCATCTAACAAGCAAAATCTAATTCCCCTGAATAAAAGAACAAATTGCATAATCACACCTATATTATCATGTAGTTTTTTTCTCTTTATTTAGTTTGTGACAGCCTTAAATATTTCAAAGATTGGGCAATCAGTCAAATTTTTCATATTTTTAAAAAAATTCATTCATGGGATGAGGGCGTCGCTGACCAGGCAGCATTTATTACCAATCCATAATTGCTGAGAGGGCAGTTAAGAGTCAACCACATTGCTGTAGGTCTGATGTCACATGTAGGCCAGATCAGGTAGGGATGGCAGTTTCCTTCCCTACAGGGCATTAGTGAACCAGATGGGATTTTCTGACAATTGATAATGGATTCATGGTCATCATTAGACTCCTAATTCCAGATATTTTTATTGAATTCAATCCCTGCTGCGGCGGGATTTGAATCTGGGCTCCCAGACATTATCTGGGTCACTGGGTTGACAATCCAGTGACAATACCACTAGAGCTGGAAATGTGTTGCTGGAAAAGCGCAGCAGGTCAGGCAGCATCCAGGGAACAGGAGAATCGACGTTTCGGGCATAAGCCCTTCTTCAGGAATGGGGAAAGTTTGTCCAGCAGGCTCATTCCTGAAGAAGGGCTTATGCCCGAAACGTCGATTCTCCTGTTCCCTGGATGCTGCCTGACCTGCGCTTTTCCAGCAACACATTTCCAGCTCTGATCTCCAGCATCTGCAGACCTCACTTTCTCCTCACAATACCACTAGACCATTGCCTCCCTATCTTTCAGTGAAATGAGGAATATGGAGAGCTGGTGGATAAATGGAATGATACAGAAAGTCAGCCATCATATTGAATGGTGGAGCAAGCTCAAGGGGTCATGTGGTCTGTCAGCTTAAGTTCTCAGTATAGAAGAGTGGTTTTGTGAGAAAACATTGGAAGTGTTAAAGGCACTGCAGGGGTGCAAGTAATGTTTTTTATATTTTTCAGCAGTCATTTTATTCAACAGTAACCACTTGCATTTACAAACATGCTGGAAAACAATCCAAATAATTCCCATCACAAAATATCTGAAATAAAGATAGATGGCAAGAAGGAAAGTAAAGGAAGAATGAGTGCAAATTTTGGCAGGGAGATATGTTTTACAGAGAATTTGTTTTTTTCACAAGTGAATGGAGTTAAAGAGAATTTTGGAGTATGTAGATGGTCCAAATGATGATGTGTTTTCTGCCAGTGGAGGAATGAACAGATGTGGATGCACAGGAAGTTGGAACAATAACTGGCATTGTAAACATGAAGTGGGTTGAAGGTTGGAAGAAAGCTGGAGAAAGAAAGACCTGGACTTACACACGTTTAAATTCACTGATGATCAGGCCCACCTATCTTCAGCTGCTTCATTAATGACCTTTACTCTAGCATGGAGTGTAGGAAGTTGAGAGACGACCGTATAGAAGTTCATAAAATAATGAGAGAGTAAATAATTGTTGTCTTTTCCCTACAATGGGGGATTTCAAGACAAGGAGGCACATTTTTAAGGTGAGAGGAGAGAGATTTATAAAAGGCATGAGACAATTTTTTTCTACAGGATGGTTTGCGTGTGGAATGAACTTCCTGAGGAAGTGTTGGATAGGGGTACAGTTACACCATTTAAAAGGTATTTGGACAAATACATTAATAGGAAAGATTTGGAGTGATATGGGCCAGGAGCTGACAGGTGGGACTAGTTTAGTTTGGGATTATGTTTGGCAAAGACTGGTTGGATTGAAGGGTCTATTTCTGTGTTGTATGACTGTGACTCTAAGATCAGAAGTGGGCACGTTTGCTGGTAATTGCACAGTGTTCAATCCTGTTTCTGACTCCTTCGATGACGACCAACTCTCAGAAGAAACCCAGCAAACCATCAGACAGGTAGTTGCACCACCATTTAAGCAGAAAAAAGGAAGGAAGGAAACACACTCAAATCACAAGAAAGGAAAGCACTGGAAAGACTAAAAAAAGATAAAAACATTGTTATCCTACCTGTAGACAAAGGATGCTTGACAGTCATTCTAAATCGAAGCGACTATATTGAAAAATTGAACTCACCACTTACAGATACCAACAAGTGGGGATAGACCTGACCCTAAAACTGGAGAACCGAATCACAGCCCTACTCAAAAAAACTCCAGAGATCTGGAGAAATAAATAAGACTGACTTCCAAAAAATAAAACCAGACAGACCCAACACACCACGCCTCTATGGATTACCCAAATTCACAAACCAGGAGCCCCCCTCAGACCCATAGTCTCACTACCTGGAACACCAACTTACAGATTGACCAAGGAGCTACACCAAAGACTAAAACACTTAGTTGAAGTCTCATGCCACTCCATCCAAGAATTCCTGAAGACCATCAAAAACATTAAGATAGAGGAGGATGAAGTAATGGTCTCCTTTGATGGAGCAGCCCTGTTTACATCAATCAACATTAACCTAACCAAGGAAACACTGACTACACTATTAGAAGACCCAAAGACACTTACACTAAACATCGCTAACTTCATCAACAAGGACAGTATCATCAAGCTAATGGTCCTATGCCTTACCACACACTTCACCTTCAACAACAAAACCAATAGACAAACCAATGGAACACTCGTGGGATCTCTGATATCAGGGTTCTTAACACAGGCAGTCATGCAGAGATATGAACAAACAGTTCTGCCAACCATCCAAGTCTACTTTGAGTCCTCTATGTGGATGACATCTTTGTTATCACTAAACAAAACAAATTAGAGGAAACCTTCAAGACCATCAATAATACAGTTACTGGCACAAAATTCAGTGGAATTTTCCAAAGAGGAGGAAAACAGGAACAAACATACCATTCCTAGATGTCACAGTAGAGCGAACAGCCAATGGGGAACTTCAAACCAGTGTCTTCAGGAAAACCACCCATACAGACCAAATATTGAACTATAGAAGCAATCACCTCAACATACACAAACGAAGCTGCATCAGAACATTATTTCAACGAGCCAACACACACTGCAGCACAGAGGAACTATGCAGAGCCGAGGAGAATCGCCTAGACTGTGTATTCAAAAAGAATGAGTACCCAACGAACATAGTCCGCCGATTTCTCAGCAACAAACCCAAACAAACAGACAAAACATGTCCAGAAACCCTAGCCACACTCCCGTACATCAAAGACATCTTGGAAATGAATGCAAGACTACTCGGAGCCCCTTGGCATCATGGTAGCACACAAACCCACCAACACACTAAAACAGCAGCTAATGAACTTGAAAGACATATGATTTGAGTTATTAAAAAAAGTACATGTTAAAGCAAAAGTTTTATAAATATAAGACGTCTTATTCTAATTATCTCACTATATTCACTGCTTTCTCAAAACTCTTATAATAGATTGCAAGACTTGTATGTGTTTTAAGTGTTCCTCTGTGGGAAGACTCTGAAAGAATATTGGCCAACTTTACAAGAGTTTCTTGTGTAACTTTGGAAAGACTTATCTACCAAACAACATTACATCCTAGAATTTTTTTTCATTGGCACGCAGTACCAGAAATAACATGTTTTATCTGTCATTACATAAATCCATTGACTTCACATTCCAAGCCTCTGCTTACTCTAGGTTCCAGAGACCCCATTTTAAAAACATAATGCACTTTGCCTTTAGATGAACTGATCTGAGAGGAGAGGAGGAGGAGATCCAGTTCATCACTACCCTATATAACCACACTGCAGCTATCCAGGCTACTCTAATTCAGTTTCACAGCTCATTATCCTTGAATTAATTTTACTAAATCGAGATGGTTCATCTACTTCAGACTAGTAAACTCAATCAATAATAGTCTTTCAGCGCATTAGATAAATTGTCTCTTTTGTGCTATCCTTTTTAAGACACAGTATTATGCTGGCTCAGAGCAACAATTTGGTTTAACCAATTCAACACTGTTCAGAGGCTTCTGTAAACGTTATAATTGTGAATTTGACAATTCTATAAATCATAGGATTTTGAGAAACTAGCAATACATGTTCTGAAGAAAGATAAAATTTAGCAATTAACATGCACAAATATACCTTAACTTGAACAGAAAATATGCATTAAAACAACGATATTTGCTTAACAGCATCACTTTTATATCTGACAAGATTATTTTGAAGAACTTGTTCGAGATGTCATATTTCAGTGAGGATTCAAGAAACTGGTTGAAATGCATGTATAAGTAATCAAATTCTGGAACAACAACATTTTATTATCAGATGTTCAAAGCAGCCTTCATCTTAAGGCGCATGAGGCTCAGGTCTTCTGACATGCTTGTAAGCCTACTTCCAGGTTGCACTGTAACACATTATTTGTATTAAAATGGAGGTCTAATTCATCACATTGCTCAAACGTGACATATACATACATACTAATCTGATCATAGAACACAAGCCCAGTAGATGCAATTCACACAGAGCATCGATGGTGTGTGTATGGAAAAAGCTGCCAGAGGAAGTGGTGGAGGGTTGTACAATTACAGCAATTATATATGAGTACATGAATAGGAATGGTTTAGAGGGATATGGACTGAAGGATATGTTTCTGTGCTGAATGACTCTATGTAAGTCCTTCATGGTTACCTCAGTTGGTGCAAGAATTAAACCCACACAGTTGGTGTCACTCTGAATCACAAATCAGCAATCCAGCCAATCAAGCTAACCATTGAGCAACTCCTTCCAAAGTCTATATCTCCAACAATACAACATATTCCATCCCGCACTTAGGTATCAACCTGCAGTTGAGACCAGCAACTTCCTAACTCACAGGTCAGAATATTATTATAGAGGTAGGGCTGACAGTATCATTTTTAAAAAAATCTCAGCATGTGCACTTGGAAATTCTTACTATACAGGATGATCCCCATATCCGCAGGTCCTTTTTCTGCAGTTTACTGCAGCCCAAACATATTACAGGACTCCTTCCAAAACGAATAGGTTCACTCCTATCCACTATTTCAGGCTTGGAACGTATTCCCTGCAGATGGGAGGGGGGGATGCTACTATACTTCCAAGTTCACACTTTTTTTTTAGGCTGATCCGGTTCACAGAATTTCAATAAAACCAAACTGTGGATGCTGGAAATGTGAAACAAAAGCAGAAATTGCTGGAGAAACTGAAGGTCTGTCTGGCAGCATCTGTGGAGAGGAAACATGAGTTAACATTTCATGTCCAATGGCCCTTCTGAATTCTGAAGAAAGGTCACTAGACTCAAAATGTTAACTCTGCTTTCTCTCCACAGATGCTGACAGACCTGATTTTCTCCAGCAATTTCTGTTTTTGTGTTGAGGAATTTCAAATTAGATTGGATTTGCAGAACTGCTTTTGATTTTTATACAGTAATAATAGTCATATTCAAAATTCTAACCGTTTGTATGCTTAAATCCAGTCTCTGACTTAACGATATCATAATCCTTCAAACAAGAACAACTTTTAGAGAATATAATGCAATATCCACACAGGGAGGGTGTGATGGATTATAGAGATTATAGAGTCATAGAGATGTCCAGCACGGAAACAGACCCTTCAGTCCAACTCGTCCAGGCCGACCAGACATCCCAACCCAATCTAGTCCCACCTGCCAGCACTCGGCCCATATCCCTCCAAACCCTTCCTATTCATATACCCATCCAAATGCCTTTTAAATGTTGCAATTGTACCAGCCTCCACCACATCCTCTGGCAGCTCATTCCATACATGTACTACCCTTGCGCGAAAAAGCTGCCCCCTAGGTCTTCTCCATATCTCTTCTCCCCCCCCCCCCCAAACTTATGGCCTCTAGTTATGGACTCTCTGGCCCTAGGGAAAAGACCCTGCCTATTTACCCCATCCTTGCCCCTCGTAATTTTATAAACCTCTATAAGGTCACCCCCTCAGCCTCCGACACTCCAGGAAAAACAGCCCCAGCCTGTTCAGCCCCTCCCTATTGCTCAGATCCTCCAACCCTGGCAACATCCTTGTCAATCTTTTCTGAACCTTCTCAAGTTTCACAACATCTTTCCGATAGGAAGGAGGCCAGAATTGCACGAAATAGTTCAACAGTGGCCTAACCAATGTCCTGTACAGCCACAACATGACCTCCCAACTCCTGTACTCTATATTCTGACCAATAAAAGGAAAGCGTACCAAATGCCGCCTTCACTATCCTATCTACCTGTGACTCCACTTTCAAGGAGCTATGTACCTGCACCCAAGGTCTCTTTGTTCAGCAACACTCCCTAGGACCTTGCCATTAAGTGTATAAGTCCTGCTAAGATTTGCTTTCCCAGAATGCATCACCTCGCATTTATTGAAGTTAAACTCCATCAGCCACTTCTCAGCCCATTGGCCCATCTGATCAAGATCCTGTTGTAATCTGAGGTAACCTTCTTCCCTGTCCACTACACCACTTTTGGTGTCATCTACAAACTTACTAATTAACCTAAGTTTTTGATTAAACTTAGGAATAGAGTGAGTAGCCAGAGACTTTTCCCCAGGGCAGGATTGACTGGTACAAGGGGTCATAGTTTGAAGATATCAGGAGGAAGGAATAAAGTAGATGTCCGAGGCAGGTTCTCCACGCAGAGAGTTGTGAATGCAAGGAATGCATTGCCAGCTACGGTGGTGGAAAGAGAGTCCTTGGGGACATTTAAGTGACTGCTGGACATGCACATGGACAGCAGTGAGCTGGGGGGTGTGTAGGTTAAGTTAGTATATTTTACATTCTGATTAAACCTCGGCACAACATCATGGGCGAAAGTGCCTGTTCTGTGCTGTACTTTTCTATGTTCTAAAACTCCCTCTACGCTGTGCCCCCATCAAACACTCCCAGGGACAGGGGGTTAGATACAGAATAAAGCTCCCTCTACACTGATCCCCCACATCTAACAGTCCAAGGGACAGGGGGTTAGATACAGAGTAAAGCTCCCTCGACACTGTTCCCCATCAGATACTCCCAGGGATGGAGTTAAAAATCACACAATACCAGGTTATAGTCCAACAGGTTTAATTGGAAGCACACTAGCTTTCGGAGCAACGCTTCTTCATCAGGTGATTGTGATAAATATACAATATATAACCTGGTGTTGTGTGATTTTTAACTTTGTACACCCCAGTCCAACACCGGC
This sequence comes from Chiloscyllium plagiosum, assembly GCF_004010195.1. NCBI lineage: Eukaryota > Metazoa > Chordata > Chondrichthyes > Orectolobiformes > Hemiscylliidae > Chiloscyllium > Chiloscyllium plagiosum. The sequence continues at coordinate 127,951,989 of NC_057712.1, forward strand.
ATCTCCAATTCATCCCAGGGACAGGTTATTGATCAAAAAAACTGAAGAACACAACTAACAGAAAAAGTCAAATTTACAAAATGATACAAATTTAATGCATCTCCAGACATCAACTGCACTCATATCCTTTCTAACCCCTCACACACTGGCCATTAAAATTCACATTAATCAACTACAAATAATTCCTCAGCAACAATGCTATTTAATCTAAAATTCTTGATTACATTAGTGTCTTGTAATCAATTCAAGTTCATATATATTTAAATGAGGATGTGAATGTAAAATGTATCATTCTTCTGCAAGTAATCCAGTGGGCATTTGTACTTTCAATTGTTCATTGGTATTAGGTGAACAATAGATGAGTTCATGCAAAGATATATTTAAGAGAATACAGACATTGGGTTCAGTTGTGTGCATACCTTTTCTCCATATTGACATTAATGTGGCACAAGCACCGTTAGATGAGGAGTATACATCAATCTTTTGTGCACATGCATATACTTATTTGGGGAGTCAAGCAATGAATTACTTGCTGCAGTGCTACTAGCCTCTTCTAGCCATGGTATTTCTAATATTTTCTACACAACCTGATCAGAGATATTATTGCACAACTCTGGAGCAGGTGAGACTTGAACCCAGGTCTCCTAGTCCAGACAGTTTCTGGTCAATGGTAAAGCCCAGGATGTTGATAGTGGAAGATTCAGTTATACCACTGAATCATCAAGGGTCAATGGTTGATTATCCTCAACGAGAGAATCTATTGTTTGGCACTTGCGTGACATGAATTTTACTTGCTACTCATCAGCCCAAATGTGAACATTGTCCAGGTTTTGCTAAATTTAGATTTGGACTGTTTTGGACAAACACTACATTGGACAAACAGACAGAAAACTAGCCACCAGAATATATGAACACCAACTAGCCACGAAAAGACAAGACCCTCTCTCACTAGTATCCTTACATACAGATGAGGAAGGACATCACTTCGACTGGGACAACACATCCATCCTAGGGCAAGCCAAACAAAGACCTGCACGAGAATTTCTAGAAGCATGGCATTCCAACCAGAACTCTATCAACAAACACATTGAGTTAGACCCCATCTACCACCCCCTGAGAAAAGGAACAGGAAGTGACTTCACCGCAGGAAAAAACATCACCAACCCAAACATATAAATAGAAAGCAGGAATCTTTAGCAATGCTTCGCCTGAGGTCCACTGAAGATGTTACCTAATGGGTAACAAAATGTCTGGAAATGAACCTTCAAGCTCAGCGAGCAAACCTACATCCAAAACCTCAACCTCAGCTACAAATCTTCTCAAAACTCGCTATCAAGTTCAGTCATATATTCTTCAAAGTGCTATAGAAGCAATTCAATTGGAGCTTGACTAGTTTTTTAAAAAATGTGCTCATGGAACGTGATTGCTGGCGAGGCCAGTATTTATTGGCCATTCCTAATTGCTCTGGAAAAGGTGGCAGTAAGCTTCCTTGTTGAAGTGCTATTCTGTGTAGAGATATCCACAGCACTGTTTGGGAGTTCCAGGATTTGGAATCTGTGAAAGTGAAGGAATTTCAATATAGTTCCAAATGGTATGTAACTTGTAGGCAGTACTGGTTCTGTGTGCATATTTCTTTTGTCCTTCTAAGTTTTAGATGTCATGGGTATGGAAGGTGCTGTTGAAAGAGTGGCAGATGGAGTACAGTGTGGGAAAGTGTGAGGTCATTCACTTTGGTAGGAAGAATAGTGATATGGATTGCTTTTTAAATGGGGAGAAAATTCAGAAGTCTGAAGTGCAAAGAGAGTTGGGAGTTCTTGTCCAGAATTCTCTCAATGTAAACTTGCAGGTTGAGTCAGTCGTTAGGAAGGCAAATGCAGTGATGGCATTAATTCTGAGAGGGCTTGAATATAAAAACAGGGATGTACTTCCGAGGCTCCATATGGCTGTGGTCAGGCCACATTTAGAATATTGTAAGCAGTTTTGGGCAACATATCTCTACAAGGATGTACTGGCCCTGGAGTATGTTCAGAGGAGGTTCACGAGAATGGTCCCAGGAATGAAAATGAGGACTCTGGGTCTATACTTGGAGTTTTGAAGGATGAGAGGGGATCCAATTAAACTTACAGAATACTGGATGGCTGGGACAGAGTGGATGTTGGGAAGATGTTCCCATTGGCAGGAGACACTAGGATCCGAGAGCATAACCTTAGAGTAAAGGGAAGGCCTTTTAGAATGGAGATAAGGGGGGACTTCTTCAGCCAGAGAACCAGCTATGGAATTCACTGCCACTGAAGGCTTTGGAGGCCAGGTCATTGAATATTTTTAAGACTGAGCTAGATAGGTTCTTGATTGGCAAGGGGATCAAGGGTTATGGGGAGAAGGCAGGAGAATGGCGTTGAGAAACTTATTAGTCATGATTGAATGGCGGAGTAGATTCTGTGCTGAATGGCCTAATTTCTGCCCCTGTGTGTTATGGTGTTATGGTCTTATGGAGTTGGTGCAGTGCATTTGCAGATGATATCATTGTCACTGTGTCAGTGGAGAAGGGAGAAGATAGTGAAAATGGATTGGCAATCCACCAGGCTGCTTTGCTCTAGAGGGTGTTGACATTTTGTGTGGCTGGAGATGTATCCAGGCAGGAGAGTGTTTTTCATAAGAAGTCTTAACTTGTGCCTTGTTGAAAGTGTACTGGTTTGTGGAATCAGGAGGTGAGTTACTCTCCACAGAATTTGTGGACTCGTGACTATTTTGTAACTAGAGTATTTATGTGACTGGTGTAGTTCAGTTTCTAGCCAATGGTAACTCATGGGATATTTTACAGTCGGCTACTTGGCAATGCTAATAGCCCAGATATTCCAGTCAGGGTCATAAAACCTATATTCTAGCACTGTTTCCAAGATGTTGTCAGGGCACATAGCCTTTGCAGTATCTGATGTCTTGGGCTGTTTTTTTCTGTCAAGTAGAGTGTATTGGCTGAAGATTGCATTTGTGATACTGCAGATCTCTGGTGAAGCTCCAGTCAGATCACCCAGTTGATATTTGTTGCTGAAGGTGGTTGCAAATGCTTAGGTTCCTCCATTAAATGAGGGATGTAAGGATCGTGCAGCTTCCTCTTATGGCCAGTTAATTAAAGTACTCACAACTCTAGGACTTGTCGGTTTGTTGATCATAACTGTTCTGTTGCTAATGAAATTGCATGCTATTTCACTATTAGCATGTAAGTAGCTCTGTGTTATAGCTTCACCTAGTGAACATCTAATTTCAATGAATGCCAAATACTGCTCCTGGCATACCCCCCTGCAGCCTTCATTGAACCAGGGTTGATCCCCTAGCTTAATGGTAATAAGAGTGTAGGCACTGTGAGGTTATAGATGAATACAGTGGTGCTGCAGGTAGTCCATATGCCTCATGGATGCTCCATTTTGAGCTTTGAGATGTATTTAGAATCTATACTATCCAGAATGATAGTATCAAGTAACAGGAGAAAGGTTATTCTCAAAGTGAAGATAGGAGTTTGTCCCCAGAAGGACTGTGTGATGGTCACTCCGACCTAACTAACCTGGACAGATGTATCTGCAAATCTTTGTTGCACTTTGCCCAATTTAGTCATTTCAAAATGGTTTAAATCAAATCAAAATTCATAGTTTTGAATGCCTCTTACCACAGCACATGGAAACAGAGAAAATAGGTGCAGGAATAGGCCCTTTGTGCCCGAATCCCCATTCAATATGATCATGGCTGGTCGTACAATCTCAATATCCCATTCCCGCTTTCTCTCCATACCTGTTGACTCCATTCGCTGCAAGGGCCATGTCCATCTCCCTCTTGAATATATTTAATTAACTTGATTGAGTTTTTTTGAAGAAGTAACAAATAGGATTGCTGAGGGCAGAGCGGTAGACGTGACCTATATGTACTTCAGTAAGGCATTCGATACGGTTTCCCATGGGACTGGTTAGCAAGGTAGTTGTCATGGAATACAGGGAGGTCAAGCCATTTGGATACAGAACCGCCTCGAAGGTAGAAGGCAACAGAGGGTGATATTAGATTAGATTACTTAGTGTGGAAACAGGCCCTTTGGCCCAACAAGTCCACACCAACCTGCCGAAGCACAACCCACCCAGACCCATTCCCCTGGTGGAGGGTTGTTTTTCACACTGGAGGCCTGTGCCCAGTGGAGTGCTGCAAAGATCGGTGCTGGGCCCTCTACTTTTCGTCTTTCATATAAATGATTTGGATGCGAGCATAAGAGGTACAGTTAGTAAGTCTGCAGATGACACCAAAATTGGAGGAGTAGTGGACAGCAAAGAAGGTTACCTCCAGATTACAATGGGATCTTGACCAGATGGGCCAATGAGCTGAGGAATGGCAGATGGAGTTTAATTCTGATAAATGTGAGGTGCAGCATTTTGGGAAAGCAAATCTTAGCAGGACTTATACACTTAATGGTAAGGTCCTAGGGAGTGTTGCTGAACACAGAGACCTTGGAGTGCAGGTTCATAGCTCCTTGAAAATAGAGTCACTGGTAGATAGGATAGTGAAGATGATATTTGGTACGCTTTCCTTTATTGGTCAGAGTATTGAGTACAGGAGTTGGGAGGCCTTATTGCAGCTGTACGGGACATTGGTTAGGCCACTTTTGGAATATTGCATGCAGTTCTGATTTGTTTCCTATCGGAAAGATATTGTGAAACATGAAAGGTTTCAGAAAAGATTGACAAGGATGTTGCCAGGATTGGAGGATTTGAGATACAGGGAGAGGCTGAATAGGCTGGGGCTGTTTTCCCTGGAACCTTGGAGGCTGAGGCTGACCTTAAAGATTTATAAAATCGTGAGGGGCATGGATAGGGTAAATAGACAAAGTCTCTTTCCTGGGGTGGGGGAATCCAGAACTAGAGGGCATAGGTTTGGGGTGAGAGGGGAAAGATTATAAAAAGGGGCACCTTTTTCACTCTGAGGGTGATATGTGTATGGAATGAGCTGCCAGACGAAGTGGTGAAGGCTGGTACAATTACAACATTTAAAAGTTAAATGGATGGGTATATGAATAGAAAGGGTTTGGAGCGATATAGGCTGGGTGCTGGCAGGTAGGTCTTGATTGGGTTGGGATATCTGGTCGGCATGGACGAGTTGGACCGAAGGACCTGTTTATATGCTGTACATCTCTATGACTCTATGAATCGGCCCCAGCAGCTTCCTGTGGGAGAGAATTTCACAGGTTCACAACTGAGTGAAGAAATCCTTCCACATCTCAGTTTGGAATGGCTTATCCCTTATTCTTAGACTGTGACCTTGTATTTTGGACTTCCCCAACATCAAGAACATTCTTCCTGCACCTATCCTGTCCAGTACCATCAGAACTTTATATGTTCTTCCCCCCCCCCCGCCCGTAATCAGCATGATCACAGGTGTGTAAAGAAAAAAATGACAGCAACAGTAATTTTTTTATTCCATACTCTGAGCATTAGTTGTTCACTCCAAGGTCAAGGATAGTATTTGCAAGCAGGGAAAAGGCCCTTCTGTCTAAGAATTGGTCTTAACTTTCACTTTAGAGTATCTTTATTGAGACATATTAACATTCTAATTTTCCACATCAACTATCTTACAATGTAAATGGGAGAAAATCTGTGAAGCTGCCGATTTGCTACCTTTTTGTACAGTGCCTTCATGCACAGAATAGATCCAAGCTGTTCAAATAGATTTTGAGTCTGACCTTTATAAGCAATGTGATTTCTATCTCATTAGGCTGAATAGGTTAAACTTTAGACTCGGGGTGATATATTATCTCCTTGTAAGTCTCTTATTTATTTTTAAAAATAAACTTACATTTTGCTCTCTAACTATTGAGTCTAGAGGGTAAATAAATGGCTCACCTTGATTGGATATATCCTGCTGCTCCTTCATTTCTCCTTTCTCAGTGTTTATTGATTTTTCTGAATACTTGACTATTTCTACAGTAGTAACCTTGAGTTCTGGAGAGGAAATCCTGACCATTTGATGGAAATGAGATAAAATATCAATTGTTACAGTGCTTAAATCTACAAGGCTTTGGCGAGAACTTGTTTGTGATTCCTCTTATTACATTTATTTCTGCCTGCTAAAATTTACATTACAGCAAATTGTTAGATTGCTGTAGAGTTGTGTTGCAGGGTGACAGTGATAACATACAATGGGTTTTATCACAGAACATTGGGGTATAAGTAGGTAGTAACTGACTATGTATGCATCACATAGTAAAGTTAGTGACCTTCACTTTTTATCACGTGAACCCCTTTAAGAAAAGGGACGGAAAAGGATCATGATCAAGGATAAAAAAAAAAGGTTGGGTCATTCAGATGATCAAAGTAAAAGCCATTTTTGGGAAATAATTTTTTTAATAATTTGGTGAATGTGGCTTTGTTGGTTGTGCCTACATTTATTGGCCATCCCTTTTTGCCCTTGGAAAGTTGGCGGTGAGCTGCCTTTATGAACCACTGCAGTCCATTTAGTGTAGGTATGTCCACAGTGTTGAAACGGATGGGCTTTCAGGAATTTGGCCCAGTGATAGAGAAGGAAGGGTGATATGTTACCAAGTTAGGATGAAATGTGGCTTGGAGGGGGATTTGATGATAGAGGTGTTCCCAAATATCTGCTGCCCTTGTCCATCTCAATTTGCAGAGGTCATGGGTTTGAAAGCTGCTGTCTAAAGAGCCTTGATGAAATTCTGCAGTATATCTGCTGGATGGTAAACATTGCTGCTACTGAACAATGGTGGCGAAGGAAGTGAATGTTTGTGCATGTGGTGCCAGTCGAGGAGGATGGTTCGTTTTGGATGATGCCAACTTTCCTGAGTGTTGTTGGAGCTAGATTTATTGAGGTAAGTGGCGAGTATTTTATCTGACTTGTAGACAGGCTTTTGGGAGTTAGGAGGTAAGTTACTCATTGGATTCTTAGCCTTTGACTTGCGGCAGTAGCCACTGTATTTATGTGATTAGTCCAGTTTAGATTCTGGTCAAAGGGAGAGGGGTGGAGTTCAGCAATTGAAATCAGTGGTGTTGCCAGAAATAACAGTTAGATTTTCTCTTGTTGGAGTTAGTCATTGCCTGGCACTTGTCATCCTAAGCCTGGATATTATTTAGGTCTTACTGCATTTGAACATGTGCTGCTTCCTCTGAGAAGTCACAAATAGTGAAGAACATCTCGCAGTCATCAGTGAGCATCTCATCTTTTGACTTTATGACAGAGAGAGTGTCATTAATGAAATTGCTGAAGATGTTGTGTTGAGTGCCCGTAGAGATGACATCAGTCAGGTCTGACCTCTACAACCATAACCATCTTCCTTTTGTTTTAGGTATAGAGTGATATGCAACATGGAAAAAAGCCCTTTGGCCATCATGTCTGCATTGATGACCTGTCCACTCTTGTCTCATTTGCCAGCACTCGACCTGTATCCTTGTACGCTATTGCATTTCAAATGTTTGTCTAAATACTACTAGAATGCTGTGTTGTTCATCCCTCTACTAACCATGAAGGTAGTGAGTTCCACTACTCTATCTGGGTTAAAAAAAAAAAATTTCCTTCCTGTCCCATTAAATCTGTGCCCTCTGGTTTATTGATCCGTTTACTGAGAGGAAAATTTATTTTTATCATCCCTGTTTGTGTCCCTTCATTATTTTATGCAGGTCTCCCATCAGTCTTCACTTCTCTAAGGAAGACAATCTCCACCTATCTAGTCAGACTCATCTCATGCGCTTTGGCCCTTATCCCTCCCTTCCCTCTCGCAACAGTGATATCGTTCCCTTTGTCCTCACCTACCATCCCACCAGCATCCATATCCAGAGGATCATTAGGTGCCATTTCTGCTACTTCCAGTGAGATGCTACCACCAGACGCACATTTCCCTCCACTGTCAGCCTTCTCCAGGGGCCATTCCTTCCGGGACACCCTGGTCCACTCTTCCTTCACTTCCAACCCCCCTCCACAACCTCACAGCATTTTCCCCTGCAACCAGAGAAGGTGTAACACCTGTTTGTTTACTTCCCACCTCCTCAGTATCCAAGGGTTCAAAACACACCTTCCAGGTGAAGCAGCATTTAATGTAATCTAGTCTATTGCATTTGTTGCTCACAATGTTGTCTCCTCTACATTGGCAAAATGAAGCATTGACTGAGTGACTGCTTTGCAGAATACTTCTCTTCTGTCTACAAAAGAGACCCTGAGCTTCCAGTTGTCAGCCACTTCAAAACTCCACCCTATTCTCTGGCTAACATCTCTGCCTCAGGCTTGCTACAGTTTAGGGACCCTGCAGCCCATGGATTCAATATTGAGTTCAATAACATTAGGGCTTGAGCGCTCCCATGTCCTTATCCCAATCCCCACACATCAGGCCTTAATAACACATTATTACATACAATGCTGTCGGATGGGATTACAATGCATTGTATGCTGTTCTGCCCATCCGACCACCTATTAATATTATCTTTTCGTCCATGGCTCTGATTCTCGTTATTTACCATAGTACTAATTCCTGTGTCATCTGCAAACTTACTGATCATATCTAGATCTTTAATGTACACTGCAACAGCAAAGGACCCTGCACCAAAACCTGTGACATGCTACTGGGCATAGGTTTCCCGTCACAAACCAACCTTTGATCATTACCCTCTTGTCCTCTGCTAACAAATTTGAATTCATTTTGTCAAATTACCTTAGATTCCATAAAGCCTTAGCTTGACTAGTACCGCATTTGAGACCTTATCAAAAGCCTTCCTGAAGTCCATGTAGACTAGATCAGCCACATCACCCATCAACATATCTAGATAAACTCCTTGCGAAACACAAGTAAACATATTAGGCACAATTTCTCTCTGACAAAGCATGCTGACAGTGATTAAAACTTGGTAAAAACAATGACTGCAGATGCTGGAAACCAGATTCTGGTTTAGAGGTGCTGGAAAAGCACAGCAGTTCAGGCAGCATTCGAGAAGCAGTAAAATCGCTGTTTTGGGCAAAAGCCCTTCATCAGGAATACACTTGCCTCTCCAAGTGGAGATTGATTCTGTCCTTTAGAATTTTAAAATATTTTCCTATCAATAATGTTAGCTCTTAGTTCCCTGGTTGTTACCACCCTTCTTGAATAATGGTACCACATTAGTTGACCTCTGGCAGCGCTCCTGTAGCCAGAGAGGGTTTGAAAATTAATATCAGGGCCCTTCCTTGCCTCATACAGCAGCATATATACAAATCATCCAAGTCTGGAAATGTATCCAATTTTGAGCCTGCTGAAATCACTAATACCTCCTTCCTATCAATTGTAATTTATATCTTTAAATATCACAGTCTTGATTTCTGGACCTACGTCATTCTCGAGAGTGAATACAGATATAATGTACTCATGTAAAGTATAGGTACACAATCCTTTATCTGAAATCTTGAAATCTCTGTAGTCTGAGTTTTTTTCGTGGAGTGTGGAACATCATTTTGGTGTGCGAACAAGTGACCCAACTCCACGTCCACTTGAACCACGTCACTGAGATGTGACGTGGAGGTGTGGCCCAACACTGGCAGGCATCAATTGTCTCAGCACTTGTACTATTCACATAGGATAGTGAAGAAGGTGTTTGTTATGCTTTCCTTTATAGGTCAGAGTATTGAGTACAGGAGTTGGGAGGTCATGTTGCAGCTGTACAGGACATTGGTTAGGCCACTGTTGGAATATTGCGTGCAATTCTGGTCTCCTACCTATCGGAAGGATGTTGTGAAACTTGAAAGGGTTCAGAAAAGATTTACAAGGATTTTGCAGGGTTGGAGGATCTGAGCTACAGGGAGAGGCTGAACAGGCGAGGCTGGTACAATTGCAACATTTAAGAGGCATTTGGATGGGTATATGAATAGGAAGGGTTTGGAGGGATATGGGCCGGGTGCTGGCAGGTGAGACTAGATTGGTTGGGATATCTGGTCGGTATGGATGGGATGGACTGAAGGGTCTGTTTCCATGATGTACATCTCTATGACTCTATGTGCATGTACTGTTAGGTATTTTTTTATTTCACTGAAAATGTCATTTATTGAAAACCCGAAAAATTTGGAAAAACAACCGGCCCCAAGGATTTCTGATAAAGGATTGTGTACCTGTAGTAACCTCTATCTTCCAAGCCCTTTCACAGTTTTACACTTTGATCCTCATTAGACCATGCACTTCCCCCAATTACCCTTTTTCCCATAATATGGTTATAAAAATACAAAGTGTTTCTCATTATTTTGTTCACCACAGTTTTCCTTTATATATACCCCCTCTTTACATTTTTTTGTATACTCCCTGCACTTCTGAAATGCCTCTCGGGCTTCCAGAGTTTTGAGTCTTTGATATTTCATAAACTTCCATTTCCCCTTTTTTGTCTCGAATCAAGTTTGTACCTCTGCAAAGTCTCTTCAAAGGATGCCCACTTTGAAGGAGTTCTCTCCCTCCCTCAAACATGCAGTCAGTGAGCCCCTTTCTCACTGCCACCCCTCTGCCCCCACCTTCGCAAATTCTGTACCCACCATGACATGGAGCTCTTCTTCACTGCCTCCGCCTCCATGCCTCCTTCGATCCCCTTACACCCATCCCCAGTTCTGAAGAAGTGTTACACCTGAAACGTTGACTTCTTCATCTCCTGATGCTGCCTGGCTTGCAGTGTTTTCCCAGCCTCCTGCTTGTCTGCCCAATCCAGTTTGGCCAGATCTTGTCTTATCACATTGATATTTGCTTGCCAAAATTCAGAACTATTACTTCCGCTCCATCTTTTACTCCATTTCTCAGGACAACCTTGAATCATATTGATTTATGGTGACTATTACTGAAAGGCTTCCTCACTGACACATCTGCCATTTGCCTGGCATTGTTCCCAGAATTAAAGTTTAACACCACCTTCTCATGTGCTCACTCTCTTGCGCCATGGACCAATGGGCTGAGGAGTGGCAATTGGAGTTTAATTTAGATAAATTGAGGTGCTGCATTTTGAAAAGGCAAGTATAGGCAGGGCTTGTACACTTAAGGGCAAGGTCGTGGGAAGTGTATCTGAACATGGAGAGCTTGAGTGCAGGTTCATAGTTCCTTGAAAGTAGAGTCTCCGGTACATAGGATAGTGGAGAAGGCATTTGGTATGCTTTCCCTTTATTGGTCAGAGCACTGAGTATAGGAGTTGGGAGGTCATGTTGCAGCTGTACAGGACATTGGTTAGGCCACTGTTGGGATATTATGTGCAATTCTGGTCTCCTTCCAAAGGAAGAATGTTATGGAACGTGAAAAGGTTAGAAAAGATTTACAAGGATGTTGCCAGCGTTGGAAGGTTTAAGCTATAGGGAGAGGCTGAACAGGCTTGGATCGTCGGAGGCTATGGGGTGACCTTATAGAGGTTTATAAAATCCTGAGGGGCATGGATAGGGTAAATAGACAAAGTCTTTTCTCTGGTTTGGGGGAATCTAGACTAAAGGGCATTGGTTTAAGGTGAGAGGAGAATGATTTAAAAAGGGCCTAAGAGGCAACTGTTTCGTGCAGAGGGTGGTACGTGTATGGAATCAGCAGCCAGAGGAAGTGGAGGCATCTGGTACAATTACAGCATTTGAAAGGCATCTGGATGGGTATATGAATAGGAAGGGTTTAGAGAGATATGGGCCAAGTGCTGGCAAATACAACTAGATTGGGAGGGGGGGTGTTGTTGGACGGGTTTGGGTGGGGGAGGTGGTGTTGGATGGGGTTCTGGGGGCAGGGGCTCGTGCGCTTTGTGCTGGAGTTGGTGGGCGGTGTTAGAAGGGGTTTTAGGTAGGTGGCGGGGGCTCCTGAATGGGGAGCGGACTTTAAAAGCTCCGTGCCCCAGAGGAAAGGCATTTAATCGATTAACCGAATAATCGATTTTCCAAACGAAATAGTGCCCACTCATCTCGTTCGGATAATTGAGGTTCCTCTGTAACATTGTATAACTTCCTACTTTGGAAATAGAACCAGTTTGACTGAAAATTGGAATACAGACAGACTCTAACCTCATACGTTTAACATATTGTCTGAGCTGAGATGTCACCTTTATTTGTAAAACCTTGATATCTCAAGAATGTGACTTTAAAAAAGTTCTGGGATTTACATATTAATGATGTCCCAGACTTTATCAGTATATATGGAAACCTGCAACCCAATCTAAAAGATGAAAGGCTGAACAGCAATCTACTTTTGCTCAATACTGTATATCATTTCAATTGTATGTCACTGTGATCTTCTGCTATAAATTTTGTATCTGATGATCCTGCCCTACTAGGTACCTGATGAAAGAGTAGCTCTCTGAAAGCTAGTGCTTCCAAATAAATCTTTTGGACTATAACCTGGTGTTGTGTGATTTTTGACAATATTCACAATGTTCATGTTTGCACGTGCATCACTGAATTCATCATCAAAAATTACGCTCACTCCAAACACACGGGCAATTTTGTTGATCCCTATTCAATTTTCCATGACCTTATCCGTAATTGTTTGTCAGCGATAATACATAGTAAAGAAAACAGGTTGTGGTTGCCAAATCTGCAAAACGTAGAATGAAAATTATTTTTTAACCCATACTTTTGAGTCGTAGCCACTACCAGATTGAAATCTCTTGCCAAGGGCAGACTTTCTGTAGGCCATGAAGGTGTCTTTTGATATTTCTTACAAACCTGATGTCTATATCAATTGTTTTCTATGAGCTTATTTACTCCCCATCCCTTATTTTGGCATCTTTTCCCAAAATTTTTAATCTTTGAGGACAGACTAACAAATTGTATATGTAATTTTAACACAATTGATTCTTTGTCTTCTCAGTATCTATTTGAGGATCATAATGCTTTAATTTGTATAGGAGATAGCTTATATTCCATTAAAGGAATACAGTGGTGGCCCAGTCATGTAAATTGCAAGTTTACAGATTTTCCAAATGCAATAACTGTTATTTTTCATATCAGTTTCCCTGTTTTCTTCATTCATGACATTGGATCTGTGCTAATTATATGATTCTAACTATTTTGTTATCACTCCCAAATCAGAAACTGGTGCAACTGTCAAATTTCTTCAGTTTTTTTGTCATTATTTAGATAATATTTTATCACTGTATTCCATACACACTAGATGTACATCCACTATCAAATGCTGCCCAATTGAAAGACTCTGCCATCAGCATATCACTGGACTGAAACTCGTGCCATTGAATTACATTAGTCAAATGGGCAAAGGTTGATTTGGGTCATAGATCAACCATGATCTCGTTAAATGATGGAATAGGTTTGAGGGACTGAATGGATTACTCCTGTTCCTATGTTTCCTTTTTTTTGATCTGAATCTTCACCTTCTTCCTCCCAATTATCAGTTTCATGTTGTGAAACTTGAAAGGGTTCAGATTTACAAGGGACTTAAGGGGCAACTTTTGCATGCAAAGGGTGGTGCATATATGGAATGAGCTGCCAGAGGAAGTGGTGGAGGCTGGTCCAATTACAAGGTTTAAAGATCTCTGAAAAGTTCTATGAATGGGAAGGATTTAGAGGGATCTTTGTATACTTAAGAGGGAAATCAGGAGGGGAAAAAGAGGTCACGAGATAGCTTTGGCAAATAGAATTAAGGAGAATCCAAAGGGTTTTTACAAATATATGGGGGAGATACTAAACGAGTATTTTGCATCAGTATTTACTGTGAAAAAGGATATGAAAGATATAGACTGTAGGGAAATAGATGGTGACATCTTGCAAAATAGGAGAAAGTGACGACTGCGGATGCTGGAGATCAGAGCTGAAAATGTGTTGCTGGAAAAGTGCAGCAGGTCAGGCAGCATCCAAGGAGCAGCAGAATCGATGTTTCAGGCATGAGCCCTTCTTCAGGAATATCTTGCAAAATGTCCAGATTACAGAGGAGGAAGTGCTGGATGACTTGAAACGGGTAAAGGTGGATAAATCCCCAGGACCTGATCAGGTGTACCAGAGAACTCTGTGGGAAGCTAGAGCAGTGATTGCTGGGCTTCTTGCTGAGATATTTGTATCATCGATAGTAACAAGTGAAGTGCCGGAAGACTGGAGGTTGGCTAATGTGGCGTCACTGTTTAAGAAGGGTAGTAAGGACAAGCCAGGGAACTATAGACCGGTGAGCTTGACCTCAGTGGTGGGCAAGTTGTTGGAGGGAATCCTGAGGGACAAGATGGACATGTATTTGGAAAAGCAAGGACTGATTAGGGATAGTCAACATGGCGTGGGAAATCATGTCTCACAAACTTGATTGAGTTTTTTGAAGAAGTAACAAAGAAGATTGATGAGGGCAGAGTGGTAGATGTGATCTATATGGACTTCAGTAAGGCATTTGACAAGGTTCTCCATGGGAGACTGATTAGCAAGGTTAGATCTCATGGAATACAGGGTGAACTAGCCATTTGGATACAGAACTGG
>NC_057712.1:127966837-127977750 GCF_004010195.1 Chiloscyllium plagiosum
ATGCTCTGCCCCAGAGGGCGGTGGAGGCCCAGTCTCTGGATTCATTGAAGAAAGAGTTGGATAGCGCTCTCAAGGATAGTGGAAGTAAGGGTTATGGAGATAAGGCAGGAACAGGATACTGATTAAGGATGATCAGCCATGATCATATTGAATGGTGGTGCAGGCTCGAAGGGCAGAATGGCCTACTCCTGCATCTATTGTCTATTTTCTATTAATGGTAAGTGTTGGTAAGGGAGTGTTGTTGAACAAAGAGACCATGAGTGCAGGTTCATAGCTCCTTGAAAGTGGAGTCGCAGATAGATAGCTTTCCTTTATTGGTCAGAGTATTGAGTAAAGGAGTTTGCCTCTAACAACCTCAGTTTCTTTCCTACCTTGTTTCTAATGCACTGAACAATTCACCTTGAGAGTTTTGAAGACTTAACTTAAAATGATGTAAACAAAACAACTACCTAGCTATCCTGGCAAAACTCTCATAACACTTAAAAAAATAAAACTAAGAACCGTATTCTCCCCCTTCTTAACCCACACAACAGGGAAATTCAAATCAAATTTAAAACTATGCAGAACCCTTCCTCTTTACCCTATCCATGCCCCTCATGATTTTATAGACCTCTATATGGTCACCCCTCGGCGCCAGCACTTCAAGCGTTGTTTCTAAAGCATGATTTTTCTATAATGCAACCATTGTGTTATAGAAGAACTGCACTAGAATTAGAGCTCCTGGTTGTAATGTAAAAAAGAGATGATATGTTAATTACCTTTGAGGTGTGATCAGTAAATGATTGGATTTTGTGAAAATAATGGTCATTCCAGGAACAAACTGTCATCTTTAACAAATT
This sequence comes from Chiloscyllium plagiosum, assembly GCF_004010195.1. Taxonomy (NCBI): domain Eukaryota; kingdom Metazoa; phylum Chordata; class Chondrichthyes; order Orectolobiformes; family Hemiscylliidae; genus Chiloscyllium; species Chiloscyllium plagiosum. The sequence goes on from NC_057712.1 coordinate 127,967,677, forward strand.
TTTATGAATGATTAATGGCATTTAAGTTTGGGATTGGTAGTTCAAATTTATTGTTTTTATTGTCTCAAGATACATCATATGGATAAGCAACCACTTCTGCGTGTTGCCTTGAGGGAAGCAGTAATTTTCTTCAGTCTTCATGGCAAGAACAGAATGCAGATAATTGAAAATTCCTCTATTTTGAAGTTCAGATATCCAGGTATTGCACTGGGGTGGACAAAGTTAAAAATCGCACACCAGGTTATAGTTTATTTTGAAGTACAAGCTTTTGCAACGCTGCTCCTTCATCAGGTAGCTAGTGGGGCAGGAGCAGTGCTCCAAAAGCTTGTAGTTCCAAATAAATAAACCTGTTGCACTATAACCTAGTGTTGTGAGAATGCAGAGGATTAAAAATGATCAGAATGAGAATGAATACATCTTTCACAGATCTGACTGTTTTAATTAAAGTCAAGATTGAAACAATAGTGGTAAATGAATCCCAGAGATGGTACTGGAACAGTGAATTGCTGCTTCAGGTGAGACTGAAAGTATAATTATGCAGGAAGCTGTCCAAAGCAGGGTCCTCAAAATGATGCAAGATGAAAAAGAATTATGAGGAAGAAGATAAGGATTCTGAATAAATTGTACTGGTCACAAGGAGTGTTGGCAAAATAGACAAAGTACAATTAATGGTACATCCCCAGCTAGTGTTCTAGAACAGTGAGACCTACGGGTTCAGGTACATCATTCTTTGAAATTTGTGTCTTAAGAAGGCATTTTGCAGCTTGTTTTCATTGCTATACCATCTGAGTGTAGGTGTAGGGACATCAGGTTGAGGTTGAACAGGATGCTGGTGAGGCCTCTTTGGTGTACAATGTCCAGTTCTGGTCGCCCTGTACTAGGAAGGAGAGTTCAGAAAAGATTTACCAGGCTGTTGACAGGATTTGAGGGTTTAAGTAAAGGAATCCACGGTGGGAGAAATTACCCTCAGCTAGAATATTAATAGATTAGATTAGATTCCCTATGGTGTGGGTGCAGGGCCTTCGGACCAATAGGTCCACGCTGACCCTCCGAGGAGTAACCCAACCAAAACCTATTCCAATATGGATAGACCAGTTCAGATTCTGATCAAAGATAACGTCCAGATGCTTGACACTGAAGATTTCAATGATGACAATGTCATTGACTGTCAAGAGGTGACGGTTAGATTCTCTGTTAGTGATAGTCAATGCATGGCACATGTATGGCACGATTAAGGTCACAACTTAGAGAAGGGAATGAGCGACATCTTGAAGTTTTGCTTTCCTGGAATTTCAGATGGGATTTCATAATAGAAAACCAAAGTTGCAGGCAGCAATAGTTATTTAAATTTTTAAAAAAAGGTAGAGGGCGGATGTGTTAGATAGATCTACAAAGGAAGAGACTCACGTTCAAAAAGTTAAGCATGATATTGTTCATTTTACAAGAACTCAGGGAGGAGAATTGTACATATTGGAGGCAAGTTCCCGGTAAGTTGAAAAAAAAATCAAGAATGCAAAACAGTAATATTATGAGCCCTTGCATGATTTGTACATAGTCAGTGAAATTGCATGAATACTCTACTTCAGACTTTAAATGTACAGCAGTATTAACCAGTCTGTCACAGTCCAATGGTACACCTACCAGCGTTTGGAAATTCTGCATTTAGATTTTGGAGACTGAGATGGAACAGCTCAAATGAGTATTGGTCGGTGATGCATATTTTAGCATAATTGTGGGAACAAAAGGGTAAAATAAGAGTCAATTTTCTAAAAGGGGAATTCAAACATGCTTGGCTGAGAAGCAAGTGGGCTGGAAATAGCAACGATAATGGAAATCTCTGACAGTCCAAGAGGACACTGCAGAAAGGTGAGTAAGGAAATTTAGGCTGAACATGACCTGATCAATCAAACGCATGGAACAACAAACTCTACACCTTGCTCTACTGAGCAGCTGCGATAAGGATCCAATTTCAAAAAAGCAAGAAAAATAATATCTGGCAAAGTGACTGAAATATGCAGAAAATCAAAAATAGTACAATAAGCATAAAGGTGAATTCCAAAAAGAAGTTCAGGAAAGACGAGTAAACAGATCATGAAACGTATGGAGAGAATACACCAAAAAAAACTTTTTTTGTGTGTTAGAAGTATGTAAAGCGCAAGGATAAATGAAGCAACAAGTCAGCTATATTATGATCAAAGTGGCAACCTATCTGTGGAGACAGAATATGAATAAGGGACATCTTGAAGACTTTGAGCTTGGGTCTTCACTGAAGATCAGGTCGATTATCACACTATAATTAAAATGAGAGTGATACATATCATGGGAAGAGCATGTTAAGAGTGGAAACCTTATTATGTTTGACTTATTTAAACACATATACATCCCCATTTCTGAATGAATTGAAAGTCTGGTTGGGATATCTGGTCGGCATGGACACGTTGGACCGAAGGGTCTGTTTCCATGCTGTACATCTCTATGACTCTATGACTCGTAAGTTATAAAAACAGGTTGGGTTGTTTGGGACTTGGCTTGCAGGAGATTGAGGAGTGACCTTATAGAGGTTTATAAAATCATGAGGGGCATAGATAAGGTGAATAGCAAAGGTCTTTTCCCTAACGTGGGGGATTTCAAAACTAGGGGACATATTTTTAAGGTGAGAGGAAAAAGATTTAAAAAGGACACCAGATGGTTCGTGTGTGGAATAACTGTCAGAGGAACTGGTCGATACAGGTACAGTTGCACCATTCAAAAGACATTTGGATTAGTCAGTGAATAAGAAAGATTTGGAGGGATATGGACCAAACACAGGCAATGGAACATGGTCAGCATGCACAAAGTGAGGACTGCAGATGCTGGAGATCAGAGCTGAAAAATGTGTTGCTGGAAAAGCGCAGCAGGTCAGGCAGCATCCAAGGAGCAGGAGAATCGACGTTTCGCGCATAAGCCCTTCTTCAGAAAACATGGTCAGCATGGACTAGTTGGACCAAAGGGTCTGTTTCCATGCTGGTTAACACTGTGTTTTAGCCCTCTGATGGGTAGTTGTGGGGGATTGATAATGGAAGAGTAGCAATGTCACTAGTCTGGTGAGTTAAAGGCCCAGATTTATGTTCTGGAGTTGCAGATTGAAATCCTGAAATGTTGTATATGGATTTGGATGAATCTGGAGTATAAAGCAAACCTCTGTAATGGGAAGCATAAAATCAATATCAATTGTCATAAAAATCCATCTGGCTAACTATTACTGTTTAGGGATGGAAGACTCTCAGTTTTGCTTGACCTGTCCTACTACACAGAAATGTAGTTGACTTTTAGCTATCCACTGAACTGGCCAAGCAATAAGTTTATATCTGTACCTGTAGCCTAGCAAGCCACTCAATTAAAGGTATAATTAGGAATGCAAATGCTGGCCTTGTCAGCAATGCCCACACCCCATAAAAAATAAAGAAGGAAAACATCTTTCATTGCTAGACAGTGCTTGCACTTCAACATTGTTTCCAGAACTCCATGTTTGAGTCCACCAGTCAGCTTCCTGTCCTTGCCACAGTGCTGAAATGGCTCTTATCAGAGTCACAAAAAGCATTGTGTATGGCTGTATTAGAAATAAACTTATCCCCCCTCATCCTTCTTGATCTGTGTCTGACCTTTGCTCTGGTTGACGATACTATTCTACCCTAATATTTATATGGAAGGAGCTTCTCACCCCTGTCTAGCTGTAATAAGCCTATCACTTTCAGTGGCTTTTTCTGCTGCTGCACCATGAGGTCTGGTATTCTCCAATGGTCAATCCTAGCCACACCCCCCCCACTGCTACTGCATGCTTTCTTTTAGTGACATCATCCAAAAGAACAACATAAGGCTTAGATGGTACCCCTAGCTCTATTTCATCACTACCTGTCTCTAAACTCCACTATTTCTAAATTATTAGTCTGTTTGTTTGACATCCAGCACTGGATGAGCTGAAATTTCTTCTAATTGAATGTTAGAATGACTGAAGCCATTGCTTTTGATTCGTTTTGGAAAATTATCAGCACGTTTGAATATTGCTTGGAAGTTCAGGATGACGGTTAAGAAGCAAGGCCAATGGACTAGTAGATGGAATGAAAGAGTAAAAGAGTGAAATCATTGATGTAGATTCTGGCATGATTCTTGCATCAGAAAACAACCGTACACTTGAACGGAGTCTCCAACAGGGGGAGATTGCAAGGTAGTAGATGTAAAATTGGAAGTAGAGACTGTGGCTTGAATTTACACAATGGAGTAAAGACCACAGAACAACCAGAAGTGGGAAGTCCTCATGATTGTGATGTTTGGATGTGTGTTGATATTCTTAATAATAAAATATTGAGAGAGGCCAACAGCGTGACTTAGATGTTTTTAGTGGGTTTAAAATCTGTCCTGAGGTACCAGATAAAGGGCAACCAATTTTGTCACATGTGGATTTGTGCTGAAAAATGCATGCAGATTGGCCATATATGGATAAATAAAACAAGGATAGTTGCTCGGGTTCTGAAGCATGACTCAGTGATGCAAATGTTAGAGTGGACTCTCCCACTGGAAAAGTAATCATAAAATTCTTTTAGCTTTTTTTTGGACACAATCTCATGGGAATTTAGATAAATCAAGATAAAAGCTACAATTCTGCATGATGATACCATTCAGGGATGTTCAAAGAGGCAGCACAAAAGTTGTGAACACTAAATAAATGCACCAGTGGTTTGAATGATATTTCTAGGGTATGATTAGTTTTTAGCAAGATCTGAAAGTATACTGTGGTCATCTAAAATCAAATCCACAATGTTTATTGATGTCTTTCGGGTATCTTCACAGTGCGTGTTGATAATTTATGGCGGGGGGGTGGAGGGGATGGTTACTGCACCATTTGAGAGATGTATTATTAGTGATTAATTAGAGCAGAATTTTAAATTTGGAGGTTTTATGGTTTTTTAAAAATCATTAAGGAAAGTAGGTCCTAAATAACCTTAACAGCAATTTTATTTGACGAGTGTGGAATAATTTTGGTTAATTGCAATAGATTATCACAAATATGATTTCATAGTTAAATTCAGAGAACAGTTAGCAAGCCTGGTTCTCATTTGAACTGGCTGTGCACTTGGACTTGACAAGATGCTATTTTATTATGTTGGATTTAAGTTCAATGATGTAACACCCTAAAATGGAAAATGTTGTAAGATTAAATCTGAAGAAATGCATACCTAAATTTCCATATTTAGGTGACCCAACAACAAGCGACTAGTGATTTCTAACGATATTTCATATTCTAATATCCTCATGCTGTAGTACAGCTGGTTTTGTAGTATGAACTGTGATAAGAAATGTCAGATATTAGTTTGGGAAACTAAGAAAATGAAAGCAGTCTTTAAAAGGGCTTTGGCTGTAAAGAACTGGCTGCTCTGGAGGCAATTGAATATAGAATTAATTATATTTCTCAATTTTCCAAGTGAGATCCGGGTGATACTGAATATCGTATATCCATTGAAAGTTACATTGATAATTATTCATTGTCCTCTAATGTATACACGGCAAGAAGGTGCAAGTGAGAAAATGTTACAGATTGGTTTTGCTGACTGACAGCAAATACAGAAGGAAAGGAAGTCTCTAAAGTTAAATGGACAGTTTTACAAGAAATACATAGAGTAAAAATATGACAACTTTTCTGGAGGAGATGTGAACGTTACTGAATGTGGAAGTTTTCAATTTCATTTTTATGAATTCTGGTTGTGTATATAAACATTTTACTCAAAGATTGAGTATGAATCTGTTAATTGTAGAGTAACTGAGTATTTGTGATCACACTGTGGGTGTTAACTGGGAATTCAGTTGTGTCTCTATGTAAAGTGTGTTTGTGTGTTTTTAGGTATGTACTTATAAGCATGTATCACTTTAAATTAAAGTTTATAATTGTGTGCAGATTAGACTGCAGTTCTAAACTTCTACTTGGCTATCTATAATAGTACTCAGTCTCCCATTGGTTGGTGCCATGTTTCTTTTGCAATGAGCTACCTCATTTAGTTTAAGCATTACCAATGAAGAGTGAAGTTTGACTGAAGCTGGCAGCAGCAGCGTTACTAGATAAATCCAGCCTAAGAATATCTTTAGTTAATACACTACCTTAGGCATGTCCCACATATGTCAAATCATTTGCAAAATGAGCCGACACCAGCAAAGTCAGTTTCCTTTGCAGGAGCCAGCTCATTAAATCTAGCCTACAGGCAACATCTATTCACAGTATTCAGCTCTGTTTTCTTTCTTTGTGACTTGATTTTTATTCTCCTGGGAGAGTAATTTGAAATGGGTGATATTTTGCAAATTCTCCAAGGGACCTGAATGCTTTACTAAGTTAGGATGGTCTTCTGCTTGAACTAAATGCTATAATCAGCAAATTGCTATACTTAAACATAATAAAAGAAAGGACTATGTAAATGCAGTTATATGTTCCTTTTCACGATGTGAATGTCCCAAAATGGTATACTGCCAATGGACCTAAATGTGATCAGTGTTGTGATGTAGGGATTGCAACGTCCAATTTAGAAGCAATAAGTTCTCCCAAACCAAACTGTAAAATGACAATAACTAGATAATCTGCTTTTGTGATGTTGGTTAAGGGAATAACCAAGGGATCCCTATTCTTTTGAAATAGTGCCTTAGGTATTTTGTGTCTGCATGGCATGGCTGGCTCAGTTTCATAACTCATCTGAAAAATAGGACCTCTGAATGTGCAGTGCTCCCTTTGTACTGCATTGGAGCATCAGCCTTGGTTTCTGTACTTGAGTCTTTTGAGGTAAGTATGCTTCTATTGAACCTTGATGCAAGTTGTATAATGACTTCATGTTTATACATGTTTAATTGATGTTCAAAACCAAATTACACATGTTGTCAGTGGTGGTACTATTTAGATTCAACTGCTTTTGAAATTTTGCCTTGACAGATGATTTTAGATTTGTTCATGCATTGATGCTGAACATATTTTATAACATGCAATATGCAGCCGAGCCTCAAGGATCTGATCAAACAGTTTCAAGGTTAGGGTTATTTACGGTTGCCATTGAGGTGGCTGGTTAGGTAATGTTTTAAAATTACATGATCAGATATGGGACTATTGCTGCAAAGACCTATGGCAGGTAGAGTTAAAGATCTTCATTCTCCTCTCTAAAGTAATGCTAACCTCTAATTCTTTTGCAAGGATCCTAAACTGTAAAACCTATTCAAGTGATTCATGCTTTTCGCATGCTCATGTTGTGCTTGTCAAAGTCTCTACACATGAATGCAGAAATTCCAGGAAAACTCAGATACAGCAGTATCTGACAAATTACATCATGGTCTTGAAATAAATCCTTGGTATGTGGGTTGTTTGATTCCAGTTTCTCTCACTGTTACAGATATTTTTGATCAACGTGCTTGGACATATTGTGAAATACCTGTGATCGTAGGTATGGTTAGTTAGAAAGTTTGGAGATGACCCTAAATTGGAGGTGTAGTGGACAGTGAAGGTTATCTCAGAGTGCAAGGGGATGGGCCAATGGGCTGAGGAGTGGCAGATGGAGTTTAATTTATATAACTGTGAGGTCCTGCATTTTGGAAAGGCAAATCAAGGCAGGACGTATACACTTAATGGTAAAATCCTGGGGAGTGGGGAGTGTTGCTGAACAAAGACACCTTGAAGTCACAGATAGGATAGTGAAGAAAACATTTGATATGCTTGCCTTTATTGGCCAGTGTATTGAGTATAGGAGTGGGAAGTCATGTTGCAGCTGTATAAGACATTGATTCAGTCTCTTTTGGAGTATTGTATGCAATTTTGGTCTCCCTCCTTTAGGAAGGATTTTGTGAAACTTGAAAGGGCTCACAAAAGATTTGAGGATGTTGCCAGGGTTCAGGTGTTTGAGCGATCAGGAGAGGCTGAATAGGCTGGGGTTATTTTCCTTGGAACATGGAGGCTGAGGGGTGGCCTTGCAGAGGTTTGTAAAATCATGAGGGGCATGGATAGGTTTAATAGTAAAGGTCTTTTTCCTCGGGGCTGGACTGACTCTATGACCTCTAGAATAGGTAGGACTTGAACTCAGGCTTACTGGTCGAGAATTCGGGATACTACCATTGAGCCACATGAGCGTCTTGACCATGGACTTGACCGCGTGGGCTAAAATTGTGAGGCATAATGCACAGGAAAAAAAAATTGAAGGAAGAATTACATTTATGTTAGAACCTTTGTAACCTGTGGACTTCCAAAGTGCTTCACAGTCATTTCATCACTTTTGATCTGTAGCCATTATCGTAAAGTAGGGGACAGGCAATTTGAGATCCCATGAGTAGCAATGAAATAATGATGAAATGACATTTTTGCCATTAATTGAGGACTACCTGTTGCTTGCCCTGTTTTGCTTTTAACGCGGGATCTTTTAAGACAAGCTGAACAGACAAGTGGGGCTTTAGGTCAAGATAAAGTCACAAGTCTACAAAACCATAGGTCTGCGCTCTCATTAGAGAACGAGAGGGACGACTGGTGGTGGTTTAACTTGAAGGCCACTGCACCTCAGGCAAGAGGAGAGATTGAGAAGGAGAATTAATTATGATAACTTCAGCCAGTGTAGGAGTTGAACCACACTGTTGACATCACTCTGCATCACAAACCAGTCATCCGGCCACCTGAGATACTGATCCGCTGGAAAAAGTTATGGACTGTTTCACAAATCTGTGTCAGTAACAAACATACTAAAATTCGAATAATACAGAAAAGGTTATCATAGCCCCTGTGTAAGGGATTTTAGTTTAATGTTTCATCAAACATCCAGTACTTTTGCCCGTGCACAATTTTTCTGTTACTGCTTTGACATTTTAGCTATATTATGGGTTCAAGTTCCATAGTGTCACTTTTTGTTTATTCATTTTGTGCGATGTGAGTGTCACTGGCTGGCCAGCATTTGTTGCCCGTCCCTAGTTGCCCTTGCGAAGGTGGTGATGAGCTGCTGCCTTGAACTGCTGGAGTCCATGTGCTGTGGGTTGACCCCTAATGCCATTATGGAGGGAATTCTGGGATTTGAAACCAGCGACAGTGAAGGAACAGTAATATATTTCCAAGTCAGGATGATGAGTGGCGTGAAGGTGGTGGTGTTCCTATATATATCTGCTGCCCTTGTTCTTCGAGATGGAAGTGGTCGTGAGTTTGGAAGGTCCTGTCTGAGGATCTTTGGTGAATTTCTGCAGTACATCTTTTAGATTGTATGCACCCCTGCCAGTGAGTGTCAGGGCTATCTTCAAGTTTCTAATTTTGTTTGAAATGTTCAGTATAGCCATCATAAATAAAGTGGTAAATACTGCCTTAGCACATAAAATTACTGGTTGCATTGCTGCCACAAGAGTGCCTGTCATTTAGGCATCTGTAGTTTGCCAATCGATCCTTCCCTTGCCCTTGTATCATGATAGAATATTCTCAGTTTGCTGTAATTGATTTTAGATACTTTAATGAAATATATCTTGTCACAGACAGTCACATTTTCAAGTATCCAATGCAGAGCAACTGATTGCAAAAATATTTTTCCAAATTGTAATAGTTTAGATCTATGTCTGACTTTCATGCCATCGTAGAAATCATGACGTGAAAACGTAATTCATTTTGGAAGCTTTTAAGAGTCTGCATAATAATTAGGGGAGAAAGTGAGGTCTGCAGACGCTGGAGATCAAAGCTGAAACTTTATTGCTGGAACAGCACAGCAGGTCAGGCAGCATCTAGGGAACAGAAGATTCGACGTTTCGGGCACATGCCCTTCTTCAGGAATGAGCAGAGAGTGTTCAGCAGGAGAAGAGGGACTTGGAGGAGGGGCGTTGGAAATGTGATAGGTGGAAAGAGGTCAAGGTGAGGGTGATAGGTCGGAGTAGGGTGGAGGCGGAGAGGTCAAGAAGAAGACTGCAGGTCAGGAAGGCGGTGCCGGGCTGGAAGGACCCGGCTGAGACAAGGTGGGGGGAGGGGGGATGAAGAAACTGGTGAAGTCCAAGTTCATCCCCTGCGGTTGGAGGGTTCCCAGTCGGAAGATAAGACGCTCCTCCTCCGACCATCGGGTT